>NW_006922314.1:168076-170019 GCF_000298275.1 Orycteropus afer afer | reverse complement strand
AGTCAAAACAGCATGGTATTGGTACAATGATAGACAGGTAGACCAATGGAACAAAATTGAAAGTCCAGATATAGACCTATCCATCTATGGACAACTGATCTTTGACAAAGGCCCAAAACCCATTAGATGGGGAAGAGACAGTCTCTTTAACAAATGGTGCTGGCAAAACTGGATATCCACCTATAGAAAAATGAAACAAGTCCCATACCACACCCCATACACAAAAACCACCTCAAGCAGGGTCAAAGACATAAATGTAACATCCAAAACTATAAAATACATCAAAGATAAAATACGGGCAAAGCTGGGTGCCCTAATTTGTGGCATAAATAGATTGTCAAGCATAATCCAGATTGTGCAGGAGATGAAAGAGAAGCTAGATGACTGGGACCTTTTAAAAATTAAATTACTGTGTCCATTGAAGGATTTCATCAAAAGGGTAAAAAGAGAAACTATAGATAGAAAGAAAATATTTGCTTATGACATATCTGATAAAGGACTCATCTCCAAATTCTATAGTAAACTTCAACACCTTAACACCAAAAAGACAAATAACCCAATTCACAAATGGGCAAATGATTTGAACAGACACTTCACCAAAGAAGATATACAGGCAGCCAATAAACACATGAGAAATTACTCACGATCATGAATCATTAGAGAGATGCAGATCAAGACAACAATGAGATATTATCTCATCCAAGCAATAATAGTAAAGTTCAACAGATCAGATAGCAACAAAAGCTGGTGAGGTTATGAAGAGATTGGAACTCTTGTACACTGCTGGTGGGATTGTAAAATGTTATAACCATTGTGGCAAATGGTATGATGTTTCCTTCAAAAACTGAAAATAGAAGTACAATTTGACCCAGCAATTCCATTACTAGGAATACATCCTGAAGAGGTGAGAGACAGCTCATGAACAGACATATGTACACTTATGTTCATCGCGGAGCTCTGGTAGTGTAGTGCCTAAGGCACTTGACTGCCAACCAGAAGGGTGGCGGTTCAAACCCACCAGCCACTCCTCGCAAGGAAGGTAGGGCAATCTACTTCCATAGTGATACTTCCTTGGCAACCCAAGGAGAGGTCGGTATGAATCAGGTCTGACTCCACAGCACTTAACAACAACAATATGTTCATCACAGCACAATTCACCATAGCAAAGAGTTGGAAACAATCTAAATGCCTATCAACGGATGAGTGGATGGCCAAATTATGGTATATGCACACAATGGAATACTGTGTCACACTAAAGAACAGAGGGATACGTGAATGATCTCACCACATGGATGAACCTGGAGGACATTTTGCTGAGTGAAATAAGTCAGTCGCAAAAGGACAAGTACTGTATGAGCCCATTACAGAGAGGAAGAGTTTGCTTGGGAAAGGGAACACACCTTTTTCCTCATCTAAGCAATAATAGTAAAGTTCAACAGATCAGATAGCAACAAATGCTGGTGAGCTTATGGAAAGATTGGAACTCTTGTATACTGCTGGTGGGATTGTAAAATGTTATAACCGTTGTGGCAAATGGTATGGTGTTTCCTTCAAAATGGGTTTTGGGCCTTTGTCAAAGATCAGTTGTCCATAGATGGATAGGTCTATATCTGGACTTTCAATTCTGTTCTGTTGGTCTGTCATTGTACCAATACCATGCTGTTTTGACTACTGTGGCTGTATAGTAGTTTAGGGAACAAACCTAGTAGGTTACTGGGATGGGGAGGGAAGGGGAGAGATTAATTTCAGGCTAGTTGGGGCTTACACACTGACATGGGTAGGGAGAGGGATATGCCTGAAGGGTATATGACCACCATAATAACATTAGGAAATGGGAGGACACCAGGTTGTACATATAAGGGATAGATGACAGATGCTACTACCAACCGACGTGTCCACAATACTGTATTGCCATTAACATCAAACACCAGGCTACAGATAAA
>NW_006922314.1:166839-167976 GCF_000298275.1 Orycteropus afer afer | reverse complement strand
GTATTGCCTTTAACACCAAACACTAGGCTATACAGATAAACACATAAACACCTGAGATGATCAGGTGGGGTCAGTGAATAGAAGTATACTCTAGACCAAGGATAGGTTCAGCTGAGGCTAATCTTGTATGGGCACCAGTGATACAAAATACCTGCAGTCCTTTCAGAAACAGTAGAAGACAGAAACAGAATAATCCCTCACAGACAGCCAGACACTGTGGGAGAGAGATCCAATAGATATACTGTGTCAGGACAATAGTACTGGGGGTCACCAGATTCAATTGGCACAGCAAAATACGTAGAGTGTTGCTCTACATCCAACAGTTGTGAGTAGCGTCGGGGGTGTTAAAAGCTTTCAAGCGGCCATCTAAAATGAAATTTACGGTCTCCTAGCATCGGAAATGAAGAAGAATGTACACATAAAAAAAGAAAAAAGGGCATTTAGAAGCAATCAGCTTCAGAACACGACGGCCCTCGAGGTCAAAAGAACTAGATGGTGCCCAGCTACGAATGCCAACCACTCAGGAAAGGATCAAATCTGGAGATCCTGGATAGAGTGGGAGGGAAAACATGGAACACAATCCAGAACCTCAATAATGATCAGAATTACTGGTCAGATGAAATCTGGTGAGTCTCCCAGTACTATAGCCCTGGAATACATTGTGCACCTGGAATAAAACTCACCCCCCCCCCAGGATTCACTCAACCCAGGATGACACACCCACACGCCCAATAGTAATACATCCCTTAGAGCAGTAGACTATGGGACACCATAGGACCAACATTCAAAGTAAGGAAATGCAGGACAAACAGGAGTGCATGAATGTGAGGGGCACAAGGGGACGGTTTTAGGGTAGGGAGGGGAAGAGTCTAGGTTAGGGTTGGACATGGCGAATAGAGAATGAAACCAAATGTAAATGTTACGTTGAATGTAAAACAACCTCTTAAAATATTTTTTTTTTAATCTGTTGTGTTGAACACTCTGAAGGGCTGTGCCCTCCAGACAGCAGAAAGTCAACACCTCAGGTTGTCTCCCTCCTTGATGTTTCACTTACTAGTCATAGGCCACCAGTGCAGTCATCCCAGCAATCCTGGTGATGAGGGCTGATCTTTATGTCAATTTTCAGGTCTCAGCACA
>NW_006922314.1:159003-164805 GCF_000298275.1 Orycteropus afer afer | reverse complement strand
CATTTCGTTTCTTATTCTTGTTGTTTGTATTCTCTCCCTCTTTTCCTTTGTTAAATTTGCCAGTGGTTTGTCAGTTTTATTGATCTTTTCAGAAAACCAACATCTGGTCTTTTTAATTTTTTCTGTAGTCCTTCTATTTTCTGTTTCATTGATTTCTGCTCGAATCTTGTTTATTTCCTTTCTTCTGGTGACTGTAGGTTTTTCTTACTGTTCTTTCTCTAATTGTTGAAGATGTTCATGTACAGTGTTGATTTTAGCTCTTCATTTTTGATGAGTACATTAAATTTGTTGTATTTTTATTGTACTTTTCAGGTCTCATGTTTCTGTGGTTTTTAAAAAAATTCTATTTACTGAAATTTCCGTTTTGTTTGTGTATAATTTTCCTGTACTTCTTTTTTTTTTTTGTTTGTTTTCTTTTAACTCTTTGAGTGTATTTAGTACTGCTCCTTTAAATTCTTTGTTTAGTGATTATAATATCTCCCCTTCCTTTGGTATAGGTGCTGTCATTATTTCTTTTGCATTTTCCTGTTTCTCCATAGGTCGTATGATATTGTTGTTCCAACAATGACATTTACTTGCTGTGCTTTCGTAAATTTGGAGATAAGTGTTTTTCCATTCCCTACTATTTGGTCATCTTATGATTACTATTTTAAATAATTAAAGGTAGTAGCTCTCTACTTTAACACCAGACTCCTTGTCTTAGTGCACTTTCTTGACTGCTTCTCTCATAGTTTCCTGCTTGTGGGTGCTGACTGTCATTGTGTCATCTGCAGCTTACCTTGAGTCTGGATGTTCACTATGTCAGTTTAGCCCCAGATTCTTCATCTTAGAATGCGTCCTCTGCATCACTAGGCTGCCTAGTTGGACATGCAGACTGTACCACTCTCAGAGCAGACTCCCCAGTTGGGGGCCACCAGCTCTTCCATTCCAACATTTGACTACCTATCTGTAATTACCGGATGTTATTGATTGCTCATCCCTGGAACTGCCAGCTGTGCGCCTCCTGCACTAGGCTCCTCAGGTGGGAGCGTATGCTGTGTGGCACTGCCTCTCCATATAACTTCTTCATTGCATGTGCCAGCTTTCCAGACCCAGTCCCATACTTTTTCTCTGAAGCAAGAGGCAAGAGCAGATTCTCACTATATGACTTACTGCCTAACAGCTTTAGTTGTAGAGGTCCAGCCCTCAACTTCCCACTAGGAGTGTCTGTTATCAGACATACCATGACACACCTTACCTAAGTATGCTGACAGTGTGTTTCCAGCCCCAAATTTTTCACCTGGAAATGATAGCTGTCACAGATTCATTTCCAACCTCATTGATCAGGAACATGATAGGCTCTTTGGTTTGTGATGCTGGCTGTGCCACTTCAACATGAGACTGTCTGCCCAGGAGTACTCTTCTGACTGTGTCATTCCAACTGGTATCTCTTCACTGGGTGCATAGTGCTAATAATGTCACTCCAAGATGAGATTCTCTGCTTTGGGCTTCTTGTTCTTACATTTAATACTGTTGTGTGGTCTTTCCATTTTCTGTGGCAACAATATTAATGATTTTTCTCTCTCTTTAATCCTTTGCTTTGCCCTTGCCATGCTGACTATGCTATTTCTACATGAGACTCCCTGCGCCAGAGCCCTGACTCTCACTGTGCTAACTGTGCATCTCCAAAAAAAAGATGGCTTGCTTATGAGTTCTGGCTTAATCTGTTCTGACTGCACTGCAAGTCTAACATGAGAAGACCTCCTTCCCATGGGCACCAGCTCACACTCTGCTTATTGTGCTGCTTCAACACAAATCTTCTTGCCAGAGAGCACCAGCACACATTGTATGTCATCATTGTACCACTTTGACATGGGTCTCTTGAGCAAGAGTGCCAGTTCACACTGTGGTTATTGTACTGTTTCAACATGAGACTTGCTGCCCAATGTCAACAGCCTATACTTTGACATGGGACTCTACCCAGGAACACCATTCCACATTGTGCTTACTATGCCACTTTAACATGGTGCTCTGTACCCAGGGGCACCACCTTACACCGTTGCTTCTTGTACCAATCGAAGACAGGACTCCTTGCCTTGGAGTGTTTATTACTTCACCCACCTTACAATGATTGTACTGAGCCAGTGAGGAGGGTGGGGCACAAACGGGTGGAGAACTGTTGCTGTCTAATCATTTATATATATTACATTTTCATTAGTTCAGTTTGGTCCCCAAACCCTTTAGACCCAGTGTCTAGCATTCTTGGTTGTTGACTTCAACAATTTTTGCTCATTTTCTTCGGATTTGTTTGAGGGCAGGAACATGTAACGGCTTACACACTATCTTGTCCCACCTTTCTGTCCCTTAGTTTTTGTGCGACAGTTTTTCTAGATTAGAATCTGTAGTTGACATCTTTCCTTTCAGCAATTATATCATCTTCGCTACCATCTGGTCTTTAAGATTTCTTCAGAGAAGTCAGCACTTAATTTTACTGATGAACCTTTGTGTGTAATGATTCACTCTTGGCATTTCTTAAGATTCTCTCATTATCTTTGTTTCTAGAGATATTGTTTATACTGTGTCTTGGTGTGGATTTCTTTGAGTGTCTTGGATGTTTTTATTCATGACCTTCATCAGATGTGGGAAATTTTCTGACATTTTTTCCCAAATATTTTTCTGTACCTCTTTTATCCTTCTACTCCCTTTACATGTATGTCAGTCAATTGGATGTGTCTCTCAATTTTCTTACATCTCCCCACTTTCATTTTTCTTTGTTTCTTATACTTGATATGCCTATTGCAATTTTGTCTTCAAGTTTGCTAAGCTCTTCTTCTGCCAGCGCAAATCTGGAACTGTCGAGTCTCTCCAGAAAATTCATTTGAGCTATTGTATTTTTTTTTTGTTGTTGTTGTTCTTGTTAGGTGCTGTCGATTTGGCTCCAACTGATAGCGACCCTGTGTGCAACAGAAAACAAATAGTGCCTGTGCCAGCCACACAATCCTTCGTAGTCCTTAGCCCATCAGTGTAGTCACTGTGTCAGTCCATCGTATTGAGGGCCTTAGCCCTTTTTGTTGATCCTCCACTTTACTAAGCATGATATCCTTACCCACAAAATGGTCCTTTCTTACCATTTCTGACCAAAGTGGGTTAGATGAAGTCTGGCCATTCTTGTTTCCAACGACTATTTCGACTGCATTTCTTCCAGAACAGATTTGTTAGTTCTTTTGGCAGTCCATGGTACTTTCAGTATTCTTCACCAACACCTCAACTCAAAAGCATCAACTCTTCTTTGGACTTCCTTACTCATTGCTCAGCTCTTACATTCATACGAGGCAATTGAAAATAATATGATTTGGGTTAGGCACACCTTAGTGCTCAGAGAGACATCTTTGCAGGAAAGAGATCTTTTGTAGCAGATTTGCCCAATGCAGTATGCCATCTGATATCTTGATTGCTACTTCCTTTGGTGTTGATTGTGACACCAAGTCATATAAAAACTGAGGCAACTGCAGTCTTTTCTTCATGTATCATGTTGCTGCTTGTTGGTCCAGTTGTGAGGATTTCTGTTTTCTTTATGTTGAAATGTAATATGTACTGCAGACTCTAGTCTTTAGTCTTCTCAATCAGTGCTTCAAGTCATTCTAATTTTCAGCAAACAAAGTTGTATCGTCTGCATAGCACAGGTTGTTAAAGAGTCTTCCTCCAATCCTGATGCCAAGCTTTTCTTTATATAGTCCAGCTTCTGAGATTATTTGCTTAGCATACAGGTTGAATAAATATGCTAAAAGGATACAACCATGACACACTCCCTTCCTGATTTTAAACCATGCCGTATATCCTTAGTCTGTCCAAACAGCAGTCTACTGGTCTATCTACAGGTTCCTCATGAGTACAATTAAGTGTCCCATTCTTCTCAATATTACCCATAATTTGTTATGATGCACACAATCAAATAGTTTTGCATAGTCAGTAAAACACAAGTAAAGATCCTTTTGGTATTTGCTTTGAGCCAAGATCTGTCTGACATCAGCTATGATAACCCCTATTTCCCCTCCTCTTCTGAATCCAGCTTGCATTTCTGGAAGCTCTCTGTCAGTGTACTGCTGCAACCGTTTTTGAATTACCATCAGCAAGATTTATTTGCATGTGATTTAATGATATCATTTGATAATTTTCACGTTCTGTCGGATCACCTTTCTTCAGGGTGAATACAGATATGGCCAGGTAGCTGTCTTCCAGATTTCTAGGCATAGATGAGTGAGTGCCTCCAGAGTAGCATCTGATTGTTGAAACATCTCAATGGGTATTCCATCAATTCGGACACTTGTTCTTTGCCACTTCCTTCAGTGTGCATCATTGATTTGTTTCTCTAAATACCATTGGTTCTTGGTTGTAGCCCGCCTCCTGAAATGATAGATGAACATCGATCAGTTCTTTTTGGTACAGTGACTCTATATATTCCTTCCACCTTCTTTTTATGTTTCCTGCATTGTTCAATATTTTTCTCATAGAATCTTTAAATATTAGAACTTCAGGCTTGAAGTTTCCTTCAGTTATTTCAGCTTATGAGATGCCAGGTGTGTTCTTCCCTTTTGGTTCTCTAACTCAAGGTCTTTGTACATTTCTTTATAAGACTTGTCTTCTCAAGCTGCTCTTTGACATCTTCTGTTCAGCTCTCTCATCAAGTCAATTTTTTCATTTGCTTTAGGTCCTTTCTGTTGAAGGGAAAATTTTGTAGTCTCTTTGGACAAACATTGTGGTGTTTTCTTTCTTTGCTGTCTTTTTCATGACCTTTTGCTTTCTTCATGGTTGCTATTCATCCCACAATTCCTCTGGTTTTTGGTCATTGGTGTTCAGT
Source organism: Orycteropus afer afer (assembly GCF_000298275.1). Lineage (NCBI taxonomy): Eukaryota > Metazoa > Chordata > Mammalia > Tubulidentata > Orycteropodidae > Orycteropus > Orycteropus afer. Next base: position 159,968 of record NW_006922314.1, on the reverse strand, counting down.
GCCTCAAATCTTTTCTTTAGATGCTCTCTAAATTCAGGATGGATGTAATCAAGGTAATATTTTGGCTCTTGTAGAGTTGTTTTCATTGCCATCAGCTTCAGCTTGAACTTACATTTGAGCAGTTGATGGTCTGTTCCACAATCAGCTCCTGGCCTTGTTGTGGCTGAAGATAATGAACTTTTCGATCTCCTCTTTCCACAGACGTGATTGATCTGATTCCTGTGAACTCCATCTGGTGAAGTCCACAAATATTGTTGTTGTTAAGTGCTGTGGAGTCGCTTCCAACTCATAGTGACCCCGTGCACAGCAGAACGAAACACCTCCTGATCCCGCGCCAGCTTGCTATACTTGAACCCATTGTTGCAGGCACTGTGTCAATCCATCTCATCAAAGGCCTTCCTCTCTTTTGTCAACCCTCCACCTTACCAAGCATGACATCCTTCTCCAGGGAATGATCCGCTCTGACAATGTGACCAAAGTAGGTGAGATGAAGTCTGGCCATCCTCGCTTCCAACAAGCATCTCGGCTGCACCTCCTCCAGGAAAGAGCTATTAGTTCTTTCGGCAGTCCATGGTACCTTCAGCATTCTTTGACAGCACTAAAACTCAAGAGCATCAACACTTCTTCAGTCTTCCTTATACATTATCCAGCTCTCACATGCATATGAGGTGATTGTAAATATCATGGTCTGTGTCAAGCACACCTTAGTCCTCAAGGAGACATCCTTGCTCCTCAGTGCTTGAAACAGTTCCTTCACAGTCAACCTGCCCAGTGCTACACATCAGCTAATGTCCTGACTGCTGCTTCCATTGACCTCGATTGTATAACCAAGCAACATGAATTCTTTGACAACCTCAATATTTTCTCCTTTTATTGTGATACTGCTTATTGGTCCAGTTGTGAAGATTTTTGTTTTGTTTATATTGAGGTGTAGTGCCTAAGGCACTTGACTGCTAACCAGAAGG
>NW_006922314.1:155761-158733 GCF_000298275.1 Orycteropus afer afer | reverse complement strand
CCCATTCTTCTCAATGTTATCCATAATTTGTCATGATCCACACAATCAAATGCCTTTGCATAGTCAATAAGGCACAAGGAAACATCTTTCTGGTATTCTTTACCTTGAGCCAAGATCCATCTGACAGCAGCTCTGATGTCCCTTGTTCCACATCCTCTTCTGAATCCACTTGCACCTCTGGAAGTTCTCTATCAATATACTGCTGCAATCATTTTTGAATTATTTTCAGTAAGATCTTGCTTGCATGCGATATTAATTATATTGTTCGATAATTTCCACATTCTGTGGGATCACCCTTCTTTGAAGTGGGTACAAATATGGATCTCTTCCAGTCAGTTGGCCAGGTAGCTGTCTTCCAAATCTCTTGGCATAACCGAGTGAGTGCCTCAGTGTGGCATCCGTATGTTGAAATATCTCAATGGCTATTCTGTCAATTCCTGGAGCCTTGTTCTTTGCCAATTCCTTAATTGCAACTTCGACTTCCTCCTTTAGTACCATTGGTTCTAGATCATATGCCACCTCTTGAGTCAATGAAGATTGACCAGTTCTTTTTGGTACAGTGACTCTGTGTATTCCTTTCATCTTCTTTTAGTATTCCCCGAATCATTCAATTATTTGTCCTTAGAATCTTTTAGTATTGCAACTCGAGGCTTAAATTTTTTCCTCAGTTCTTTCAGCTTGAGAAATACCAAGCATGTTCTTCGCTTTTGGTTTTCTAACTACAGGCCTTCGCACATTTCATTATAGTAATTGGCTTTGTCTTCTTGAGCTGCTCTTTCTTCCATTTGCTTTAGCTACTCTCTGCTCAAGGGCAGTGTAGAGTCTCTTCAGTCATCCATTTTGGTCTTCTCTTCTTTTGTTGCCTTTTTAGTGACCTCTTGCTTTATTCATGAATGATGCTCTTGATGTCATCTCACAGTTCATCTGGTTTCTGGCCATTGGTGTTCAATGCATCAAATCTATTCTTTAGATGGTTCCTAAATTCAGGAGGGATATATTCTAGATCATATTTTTGCTCTTGTGGACTTGTTTTAATTGTCTTTAACTTCAAGTTGAACTTGCATGTGAGCAGTTGATGGTCTGTTCCACAATCAGCTCCTGGTTTGGTTTAGGCTGAAGATACTAAGCTTTTCCATTGCTTCTTGCCACAGATGTAGTCAGTCTCATTCCTGTGTGTTCCATCTGGTGAAGTCCACGTGTACAGCCTCCGTTTGTGTTGTTGAAAAAAGGTGTTTTGCAATGAACAAGTCATTGGTCTTGCAAAATTCTACCATGTGAGTTCCAGCATTATTTCTGTCACCAAGGCCAAATTTTCCAACTACTGGGGATTTGTCTTTGTTTCCAACTTTTGCATTCCAGTCATCAGTGATAATTAACACATCCTGATTGCAAGTTAGGTCAATTTCAGACTGCAAGAGTTGATAAAAATTTTCAATTTCCTCATCTTTGGCTTTGGTGGTTGGTGCATAAATTTGAATAATAGTCATATTAATGGGTCTTCCTTGTAGACGTATGGGTATTATCGTATCACTGACAGCATTGTACTTCAGGACAGAGATGGTAACATCCTTTGTGATGATGACTGCCATGCCATTCTTCTTTAAACTGTCATTCCTGGCATGGTAGATCATATGGTTATCTGATTCAAAATGGACAAACCCAGTCCATTTCAGCTCACTAATGCCTAGCTTATCAATCTTTATGCATTCCATTTCATTTTTGACAACTTCCAATTTTCCTAGATTCATACTTCGTGCATTCCATGTTCTGATTATTAATGCATGTTTGCTACTGTTTCTCCTCAATTTGAGTGGTGCCACGTCTGCAAATGGAGGTCTCGAAAGCTTTACCTTATCCATATGAGTAAGGCTGATTTTACTCTGATAATGCAGCTCTTGACCAGTTCTACTTTGAGAGCTTTCGAAGCTAAGTGACTCATCTTCCTCCTCTATATTGAACAATGTTTTCAGACTATTCATAAACTTGGGCGGTAATGTATCAGACAGTGGTCCTCTGGCTATTCATAAGCTTTTCCCTGGCCAATTCTTTGAGAAGTGGATGGCCTCCTCCTTCTTCATAGTCTGTCTTAGTCTGTAAGCCAGGCTGATATCTGTGCACCATGTGCACCCCACTGGGTTTGAAACACCAGTGGCACAGCCTTAAGACTCACAGCAACATGCCACCACAGTAGGACAAACTGACAGACAAGTTTGTCTCTCTTAGCTTCCACATGTATAGACATTGTTTATATTGTTGAAAAAAAAGTATTAGCAGTGAAAAAGTTATTGGTCTTCCAAAATTCTATCATACAATCTCCAAAATCATTTCTATCACCAAGGCCATATTTTCTAGCTACCAGTGATTCTTTGTTCCCAACTTTTGCATTCCAATCACCAGTGATAATCAACACATCTTGATCACATTTGGTAAATTTCGGACTGCATTAGTTAGTAAAAATCTTCAACTTTCTCATCTTTGGCCTTGGTGATTTGTGAATAAATTTGAATTATATTCATATTAACTGGTCTTCCTTGTAGGTGTATGGATATTATCCTATTACTGACAGCATTGTACTTCAAGATAGATCTTGAAGCATTCTTTGTTCCAATGAATTCCATCCCTCTCCATTTTGTCATTCTTAGCATCATAGATCATATGGTTGATTCAAAATGGTCAAACATAGTCCATTTGTGTTCACTAATGCCTAGGATATTGATCTTTTGGCATTCCATTTCATTTTTGACAACTTGCAAGTTTCCTAGTTTCATGCTTTGTGCATTCCATGTTCCAATTATTTTATTAATGGATGCTTCAGCTGTTTCTTCTCATTTTGAGTCAATGCCACATCAGCAAATGGAGATCCCAAAATCTACTACATCGACATCATTAAGATTTACTCCACTCTGAGTTGACTCTACTTATCCCCAGTTATATTTTGAGTGCCCTTCTGACATGAGAGGCTCATCTTCTGG
>NW_006922314.1:151780-153226 GCF_000298275.1 Orycteropus afer afer | reverse complement strand
AAGTTACCCAATGTAAAAGCAAAGACCAACTCCATGTGTAAGTGTGTGATGCTTTTAGGTATTTGGTGCTTATGCATTTTGCCTATGAAAGCTACAGCATGCGTAGCTCTCTGAGTTTCTTCAGATGCTCAGCATCCTGAAAGGTCAAAAATCTGCAAGACATTCTCTTACCTCCCTTAAGAGGTAATTGAGAACAGCCAAGCCTTTAAGTATTGCATATCACTTTCCCACTCTTTTCAAAAACTAAAAAGATGGCTAAACTAGGAGTCTGTCAGGTAGCCCCTAGAGAGATCTATCTAAATAAACATACATAATAGTCTAGGAGCAAAAGCAAAGTCTGCAGTGCTCATTATCCATCCAGAGAAAGGACCACCTTCCTGATAGTAAGGTACACAATTCAGTGTTGCTGCAACTACCACTCCTATACCTGTTACTGGAATGGTGCGTGGAAGAGGAAGGAAATTTTCCTAATGTTTAAAAGTTGTATTTTTCTTTATTTAGCATTTTTCTGTTTGCTGCAACCCTTTGCTTGCTTTTTAGAGGTCTTACAATGCTGAATCTACTCAATTTTGAAAAGAATGAGAGGGAAGGAAGCATAGAACTGCTTATGCCACTATCTTCTAGTTAAGTCTACCATAGACTATTTTTAAAACAACTTAGTCTAAATATTGTGTTTGGTGCCAGAAAGCTTTTGAGCTAAAAGGTGCCACCAGCTTATTATGAAGAAATAAATAACTACAAATCTAATACACAGAGGTTATCTTTGACTTGTTTATGTAGCAGTTAGGCAGTAGATGATTGGAGCTGCTTTTCCTGTGTATCAACAGTTTTGTCTTTGGTGTTTAGAGATTAGCACCAGGCACTTCAATGATGCTCTGATACATACTCCAGGCAGCTGAACCAGTCTGGCACATCTGTGCAACTTCCTATTCAACTTGCTACAGTTGACATTCATATGTTATTGTTTATTCACCCTACCACCCCCACCATCATTTAGATTAAGGTAGACAAATATTGCTTTATTATTGCCCTGAAAACTGTTTTGTAGCATATGGATATAATTTTGTTTTAATAAATGTTTTGAAAACCTTTCCTTACGAGTTACTAAAGAATGGTGTATCTTCAAGTGGATGATGATACTGCCAATGCATAGAGTTCAGCCAGCTAGTCTTCTTTGGTTTCTGACCATTGTTCTATTACTTAACATCTGGTGTAGAGTGTATAATAGCTGGTAGGAGAGTAGGACTCAGATTGATGTACTTGTTTTACCTTTTGGCTTCTCTAGAGGAAAAGATCGTGTGGAAGAGGTAGTTGTGCTTAATTTCTGGTGTATACAAGTTGAAGACTGATCTGTGATTTCATAAGTTAACACACATTACCCTGCCCTTCCTTTTATTTTTCCTAGTCAAGGTGAGTCATCATGTGGGAACACTTTCCTTACCACTT
>NW_006922314.1:143613-149245 GCF_000298275.1 Orycteropus afer afer | reverse complement strand
AAAAAATCAGTGGATGACTGGGTAGGGCGCCCAGGCTCCGTCTGAGCACACAGACTGTGATGGAGTTCCTGTGGGCCCAGAAGGTAGGTGGGAGTGGGGATGGCCACACCTCTGTTCACCAAGTGGGCATAGGGTGTAGTAACAAGAATAATGTCGTACCTTTTCAGTCTTGCAGGCCCTGAGTGTCCTTAGGTTTGCTGGAAAGCAGAACGTGTTCTTAAGCCTCAGAAATCTGTGAGAGTGCTGTCTCTTTAAATATCCAAAATAGTCAAGCTGCTTTTTAAACCTTCAAAATGGCAGTGCCCCCCGGACCGGCAAAAGTCCACAGTTCAGCCCACCTTTCTCTTCACCTTCTGATTTGTTCCCCAGCCACTGTCCACAGTCCTCCGTGCAGTCCCTGGCTAGCAGGGTGATTTTTAGGTTAATTCTTAAGTCCTACCACCACTCAGGAATCTCCAATCCCTGTTATCTGTGCCGTCACTGTCACTCAGGCTGCTGCCAGACTGCAGCTCCCTGTGTCTCCTTTTTTGGTATTTTCACACAAATTCTTCTGCTAATTGGGGGCTAGTCCAGTTTTGCATCCTTTCCTTCAAGGCTCAGAGGTCCAAGATTATCTTCTGTGTCTGTGTTAGTTGGTTTCCCTTTTCTTTGTTGAAGAGCATCTGTGCAGTCCTTCTGCCTAGTCTGCCATCTTGCCAGAACTCTAGAATTTTTTTAAGGACAGTTTTTGAAATTACAAAATCTGTGAAAGATGGATAAGTGAACCATGTTTTCTTGAAGTTGGTGTATCCCTTCAAATAGTAAAACTCCTGTAAACGATGAGGACATTTGAAAAGGCAGACTGAAATTGAGGAAAGAAAATATCTTGAACCACAATGTAGTAGATTAGTGACTTTGTGTTGACACAGTATCTGAATATTTGTGATCTGTAATCAAATCATGCATTATTTTGCATATCACTGAGGATCTTTTCTGAGGTTCAGAATGTATAGCAAGACTCTTCTGTGGGATTAGGGTTTCCTTCAAACTCTTCTTATGCCTTCTTGATAGTGTGTGTCTTTCAACACAATTATTACATATGTTTTATCCCTATTTACTGATGGGGCATCAATGTTTTCACTTTGGCAACCTATAAAATACATTGATGCACCCAGATTTATGAATTTTTAGCCTCAAAATGAACCCCTACTGTTTCACTTTCCCGTAAACATGAAACACAGCACAGTTTGTATACTGTGAGGGAAAGAGTGAAAAGAGGATGCAACCACAGTTTGTCCTGTGGCCTCTTTATTGACTTAGAAGTCAAACAGTTAAAATCCTCAATTTCTTTTGTCTCTTTGAAGATTGTTTCTAGTTATGTTAAATAATACCTTGCTACCTCTTTGGAAAATGAAGTCAACATCGCTCCCCCAAACCATATCAGGGTGGAGCTTAGGCTATTGGAATAGGTATCTTCTTAATAGTAGCAAAGAATTTTGTCTGAGAGGGTGGAGTTGCTCCTATAATACTGTTTGAACTGAAGTAAGAAGAAAACAAGCAACAGAGTACCCTGAGAAAGGATTTTTGATAAGGGGACAAAGAAGTTTGAGTCCTTTCTTTAACCTTTACTCTTAAGAAAAATTTTTTAAGCCCTTTCTGCTCATATTTTAAGGTATTGTTATATTGAACTAGCTCTTTACAAGTGTTTGTCTAGGGATGGGTACTACTGGTTTGAAGGAGTGTCTTCATACCCATATTCTTCTCCTGCAAAGGTAGACACAACTGTAGCCCCTCAGATTAATTGCCTAGAAGCACTGATCGTGAACCACACTGGCCTGACCCACAAAGGGCTCTATGTCCTAGAAAACATCATTTACCCTAGCTTGTCTGGACTGGCGTATGAGAAAGGTTGGGAGGCTGCTCTAAGCACTGTAGGTTGGTATTGGGTGTTTTTTCAAAAGGAGTCCAGAGATGAAGTTCAAATCAAATATACTTGAAATAGTGGAGTCTACTGTTGTCTCTGGAAAGCTCTCAAATTAGTTTAGTGCTATATACAAAACATCACCTCAATTACAAAATAGTATTGTGGCCCCCAGCAGAAATGCTAGGCTTGGACAGACTTGTGAACAACTTCAGAGCCCTCTCAGCATCAGTGGTGCTTAGTATGAGTGGTTTCCCTGGGCCAGTCCTTACACAGAGGGTCCCATGCCAGAAATTTAGCCTTTCTTTGACTTCCCAGATAAGTATTCACTGAATGTGTACAAGGCTTTGCTACTGCAGAGTACTGTTGTTTAACCCAACCACTATATTCTCTAGTCTGTACCAGTGGGGAACACTTTCTGTATATGCTGCAACCTCCTATCAGTCCCCAAATTCCATCATCCTTATTTTCACTCACGAGACTCTTCACACCTTTGCCCTTCTCTGCCATACCACCTCTTACTCACTGTGCAGACAAATGCCTGTGGAAGATGAGGGTCAGTCCGGAACCCCATCAAGTCACATACCTATTCCAGCATCCAAAATAGTAAACCACCTAGGGTCCTCTCTGCCAAGATTATTTCCTGTGTGTTGCCAAGGAACACAGCTTTCGTGCTGCTTCCCTAAGCCTTCACCTTATGTCTGCCTGCCCACTCAGCTTGCTGCAGACACTCCAAATTCCACAAGCAATTCACCAAGATCTTCACCCTTCTTCAGCCTCCCTCTTGAAATCATAAATGATGATCAGCAGTTAGTTCTCTATGGCAGGCTTTTCAATGGTAAGTATCTAGTGTCTATGGAAAGGGGTGAAAGTGCCCAGCCAATGTCCAGGCATGCCTGGAAAGCAGCTGTGAAGACAGAAAAGATGGCAGATCATCCCTCTGTTAAAAAAGTAGACAATTAAGAAAGATATCACTGATCAGCCATTTAGCTTGTTTTCTAAAGTGGTATATATATACAATCTTAGTTCACAGCAGAGCTGGAAGTAGAGTAGTGCTCCCTGAAGATGAGCTTCTGGAAGGAACATTATCTTCTCCAGGAAAGAGCTATGCTGTCTAAAAAGCTGAAATCATTAACATTGCTCCCTAATCATACATGGTGCCCAGGCCAAGTCTTAATGAAGATAATAACAGCAAAAGCATACTGCTGAAAAACAAGATGTTGGACTGGGTGATACCTCAGAATCAGAGTTCTTGTCACCAACGTGCAACACAGACACTGTGGTTAGTAACATTTCATGGTCAGTCAGGTGCAGGCTATCCAGCATCTGCTTTACCAACTTCAAATGCTAATGCAGATGGCTTCAAGACAAGCTGTCACTTCAGCAACATCAGTAATCTGTCATTCAGCATGTAAATGAACTCCCAACAATGCCTGCCCAGCATGGTGGTAGCACCAGCAGCAAGGGCACCAAAGTTGCCAATTCAGAAACAAGTTGTAAAGCAAATGAGAATGACCTCCCATCAAGCTCAGTATGTCTATCTCCAAATGATATATTCAGATTCCCACCAATCCCACCCAGGTTACCTCCATTACCTAGCACCTAAAGGCATTGCTATCAATCCCCTCTCCTTACATATCAAAAGATTTGTCTTCCCTTACCCAGCTTTGCTACTGAATGACAGTGTCTTCCCTTGGTACCTTGCCCCAAAATGTGGATTGCATTATAGGCTGCTTATGTGCAGGCCAGAGTTTGTGAATCTCTGAGATGTACTGGGCTCGGACATAATGCATCCCATACTGATGCCTCAAATGCCCCTAGATATTGATAAAAATAAGAAATCAGAAAGGAGGGCCCAATCACAGAAAAGAACCTGCTGCAAGGACCCAACCCTTGGGACTAGGTTTCTGAGATGTTGGAAGTTAGCAGCACCAAGTTACATCCAGCAGTCCTACCAGAAAGAACTTGAAGCCGAATCCCAGCTGGAGTCAAGAAAAACTTGGTGAAAGCAACAAACTCATCTATATGGACATACTCTGATGCTAAAACAGGAACAAATGTGTCCAAATCTAGCTTCACAGCTGAGGGTGGTAGCCAGAGCACGTATTCCGCTAAGCCATCGCCTGACCCAGGCTTGCAGCACCACTGGGATTTAACTGCCCTGAGGGAGAAGCTGGGTCATCACAGTGATTTCCATGAAGCAATGCTTCAGGCCAGTGAGTCTTCAATTTAAGCAAGGAGAAGAGAACCTGAGATGGCTGTTGCAACTTGATTCCTTGAGCTGATGGTAGGGACATTATAGCCTCCTATAACTTTTGGTAAAATCCAAGAGGAGCCTAAACCATTTTTGTGTAGGCAGTGCTGCCACATTTAGTATGGATGGCACCCATACCTGTATCAAAGATGGATCTGATGGTGCTGAATCAGTTGGTGCAAAGTTCTGGAACTGACGCTATCCAAACTGTCAGAAAGCATCACCAACTTCACTGGTACATTGGTCACCACTTGAAGTGTGTCACTTCTGAACTATTGATGGATTCTAGTCAGCTAAGCCAAGAACAGTGGCCATGCAGCTGAATACCCTGCCAACACTTCAGCCTCTTTCCCAGCTGTTAGTTTTTGAATGTGTATAGGCAATTGGGGGAATATGATAGGGCAGAATACCGTTCATATTTGGTTAACTGAGCTTATGATAATTTGAAGATGTGAAATATGTCTCATAAGGGGATGTGAGTGATAATGCTTAGAAGATCCATGTGTCTGGGTATGTTAAGTTACACTGTAGATTATAAGAGAACTCCATCTGATGCTGATAAACATGTTTTAATTGTTGTGATGGATATCTAAAGACTGCATGACAATTACCTATCAAATATCTTTTATTTCTCTGTGTTTATTGTATGGTGCTAAATATGCCTACAGGTGCTACTTGCATGTGACATTTGCTGGCTCTGTGTTTTAGCTGCATGCCTATGGGATTCATGTAGCCTTCATACAAATACACACATATATATGCATACACACATCTTTCTTAAAGTGATAGGGATTGTGTTTAACTTAAAAGTCAATTGTGATGGATATTGACTGGAATTTGACAAGATACTTTACATCTAATTAAAAGATAATAGTCTAATTGATGTGTCAGTGTGAAGGGAAAAATTGGGTTGTGTTTATGAAAATGTATGAGATTATCTGAATGATTCACTGAGTGCCCACTTTAATTATATAGATGGAAAGATTACAAGAGGACAATGGGTTATGTCTATCTGCTGTTTACCTTGCAATCATTTCTTTCAAAAACATTTCTCAAATGTTTATTCCTAAAATCTTATGTAAACCTTTAGAATTAAATTTGCAAATATAGAAAGGGAAGTTTGGGGGCTATGATTATTTTCATTTGTTTGCCACCTTTTCCTTACATTGTGTTTTTGTTTTATTTACTTTCTCCATCACACAAAACAAAACAAAGCATTCTGTCAGTTGTCTCTTTTCTGTGTGTATGGTCACACACACACATAGAATATGTATCTGCACACCTATAACAAAAACCAAACCAAAGTCACTGTTGCCGAAAGGGATCCAACTCATAGCAAACTCTCCTTGGGTTTCTGAGGTGTTATCTGTACGGAAGTAGATTGCCCAGTGTTCCTTCCGAGGAGTGACTAGTGGATTTGAACTGCCAGCCTTTTGGTTAGCAGTCAGTTGCCTTAGGCACTATGCCACCAGTGAGTT
>NW_006922314.1:135621-143513 GCF_000298275.1 Orycteropus afer afer | reverse complement strand
AATATTTTCCTTTAGTGTAAGACAAATGAAATAGCTTTCATATTAAAGTATTTTTCATCTCCGTTCTTTTTCTAGGATGCAGTGATGTACTTCTCCAAGTTGAAGATGAAAGAAGAAGAAGGTGGCCACCCAGCAACCAAAGACTCTACAGTGTGCAAATTCATCCCAGCAGATTGGGAGAAACTGAAAAGAAATTGGGACAAAAAGCTAATGCCAGTCATCCTGGAGGAGGCTGTTGTGGGTCAAAAGGAAAGTGAGAGATGTAAGTAAACCAGAGTGACTTGTGCATGTTGTCACAATGGTGAGAACAGGACAGTCCTACTGTTAAACCTGTGGGCATTTCAGGGCAGAGGAAGAAGACAGGAAATGAATTACTTCAGATGGCTTGTGCTTCAGTGGAGTATGCTTTATTGAATGGGGTTGCCTTGCTACTGTGAAATGAAGGGGTGATTGTACTTTTGAATGTTGTGTCCTCCACAAATGAACCTGAGAGAGTATTATATTGTAGTTAGAAATACAGTATAATGGGCGAGAATAGAATAGAGTGGAGTCATACCAGTGCTGGAGACCAAATGTAGTTTAGACAGATTTCATTTTATAGCAATGGAATTAAACTTCCTAGCCAAACGCACCGTATAGTGTTCCCTTAATTTCCTCAAACCCCTGCTGTTATAAGTAGTAAAACCAAAAAACAAACTCACTGCCGTTGAATCAGTTTTGACTCATAGTGACCCTTGCTTGGGTTTCTGAGCCAGTATTACTGTGGAAGTATATTGCCCCATCTTCCTTCCAAGGAATGGCTGCTGGGTTTGAACTGCCAGCCTTCTGGTTAGCAGTCAAATGCCATAGGCACTACGCCACCATAGCTCCTTTGTAAGTAGTCTGATAGAGATTGAGCTGTTCTGGTATTCTTCCTCCCAAGGCACAGGTTTCATTGAAAATGACATCAAAAGTGGTGAAAGAACATGAAGGGAACATAATCATACTCATCAGACTTGTTTACCACCAGTGGTAGTTGGCAACAGAATACAAAAGGGCATGGCACAAGTGAGGATGTTTTTTCTACCAGAGAGAGGAAAGATTATGTTTTGGGTGGTGAAATGTGAAGAGAAAGCTATCTGTTTCTTCAAGAGCAGTTAGAATTCACCAGTGACTCCATGAGACTAAAGACCTGGTGATTTTTTTCCCTTAAAGATTTCAACGTAGGAAACCTATGGAGCAATTCTGCTCTATTATTTTGGGTCATTATGAATTGGAAATAGCAACATACAACAGTATTTACATGCTGTTACTTACATGATTGTGCTGCAAAGAGTGAATATTAAACTATTGTTTTGGTGTTTTAGGGCAACTCGATCAGAAATATCACAAATGCAATGCTTTAACAAATAGGGAATTATTCTTTTACAATTTGGGAGGCTAGAAGTCTGAGTTCAAAGTGCCAGGCTCTTGGGGCTCAATCTTGAGCTTCAGCTCTGCCTCTTATTCCTGGCCCACTAAAGCTAGAGGCATTCTTTGCTCAGGCAGCTGCTGACTGCTGAAGCTGACAAACCTAAGGTTACAAGTAAAATGGTACAGTCCCAGAGTTATCAAGCAACATAGCAAGTCCCTAGTTCAAGTCCAGAAACAGTCTCAAGACTGGAAGATAATATGGCATGCCACTGAGATGATGACTCGGCCAAGAGCAGGATTCAGATGTGCCAAAAAGCTCAGAAGCATTTGTCAGAGCTTCTTATATACTGGAACCAGGTCATATCCCTAAGGCAGCTAATTAGTTGCTCCTGTAGATTCCACCATGGAGTTGATTACCAGTCTTATCATGGGGAAAAACTATACATCTAGTTGCCAGCCACTCAAAACCAGGGCCAGCTAAGTTGATCCATAAGCTTAGCTACACAACTGTAAACGCAATCTTGTTCATAACTGCCTGGATTCCTTCACCAAGAGCACATGCCTGTCTGCTTTTAAACAGGACAAGCACAGTAGCAGTGGTGGAGCTTGACAATTAGGACCAATCTGTCTTTCTGTTTTGTCTCTGTATCTATTTCTGTCTCTTTTTACCTACAGCTTTTTCATTTGTACCATTTCTATTTGCCCTCAGTGGCAATCTTACGATTATTGGTTGAAATGGGCTCACTGAAGATCCAAGTTGAGGTATGCAAGAGTATGACAGGAAGTCTTTCTCTCTGGTAACTGGTGACCATTTCTTTCATGGCCGGTTAGGATGGGTAGTCTTCAGTTTTATTACTTGTCTACCTAAGTTCATGTCAACAAACATCTGGGGATCTTCTCATAGAGAAGACAGAATCTTTACCCTTGAAAAGCAATAGTGAAAAGTCTCAAGTCTCTGAACTGTCAATGAAGACTGTTTGGACCATGGAAAGGCAAGTAATTTAATTAGGAGTGTGTTTTTGTTGTTGTTAGGTGCCGTGGAGTGGTCTCCAACTCATGGTGACCCTATGTGCAGCAGAATGAAAAACTGACCAGTCTTGTGCGAGCCCCACGATCCTTGATATGCCTGAGCCCATCATTGCAGCCACTGTGTCAGTCCATCTTGTGAGGGCCTTCCCGTTTTTCATTGACCCTCCACTTTACTGAGCATGATATCCTTCTCCAGGGAATGGTCCCTTCTTACACATGACCAAAGTAGATGAGACAAAATCTGGCTATTCTTTTTTCCAGGGAGCATTGTGGCTGCATTTCTCCCAGGACAGATTTATTAGTCCTTTTAGCAGTCTATGGTACTCTTAGCATTGTTCTCCAACACCACATCTCAAAGCATCGACTCTTTTCAGTCTTCCTTATTCATTGTCCAGTTCTCACATGCATATGAGGTGATTGAAAAATACCATAGCTTGTGTCAGGTGCACCTTAGTCTTCAAGGACTTTCAGCACTTGAAAGGTCTTTTGTAGCAGTTTTGCTCAATGCTATATGATGTCTGATATCTTGACTACTGCTTCTGTTGGTGTTGATTGTAGAACCAAGTAATATGAAGTGTTTGACAACTTGAGTCTTTTATCTATTTGTTGTGATGCTGCTTATTGGTCCAGTTGGAGGATTTTTGTTTTCTTTATATTGACGTGTAATCCATACTGAAGACAGTAGTCTTTACTCTTCATCAGTAAGTGCTTTAGGTCATCCTCATTTTCAGCAAGCGAAGTTGTGTGATCAGTGTATCGCAGGTTGTTAATGAGCCTTCCTCCAATTCTGACTCCATGTTCTTTTCATATAATCTGTCTTCTCAGTTTATTTGCTCAGAATACAGATTGAATAAATACAGTGAAAGGATACAACCCTGATGTGCTCCCTTCTTAATTTTAAACCATGCATTGCTCCCTTGTCCTATTCAAACAACAGCCTTCTGGTCTATATACAGGTTCCTCATGAGTACGGTTAAGTGTTCTGGAATTCCCATTCTTCTCAATGTTATCTATAATTTGTTATGATCCACACAATTGAATGTTTTTGCATAGTCAAGAACACATCTTCTGGTATTCATTTCTGTCAGTCAAGATCCATCTGACAGCAATGATTTCCCTTATTCCACATCCTCTTCTGAATCTAGCTTGCATTTCTGGAAGTTCTCTGTCAATATACTGCTGCAACTGTTCTTTAATTATCTTCAGATTTTACTTGTATGTGATATTAATGATATGGTTTGATAATTTCCACATTCTGCAGGATCACCTTTCTTTTGAATGGTACAGTATGGATCTCTTCTAGTCAGTTGGCCAGCTAACTGCCTTCCAAATATCCTGGCATAGCCGAGTGAGTGCCTCAGCATGGCAACCATTTGTTGAAACATCTCAATCTGTTCCTGGAGCTTTGTTTTTTGCCACTTACTTCAATGCATCTTTGACTTCTTCCTTCAATACTATTGTTTTTTGATCTCATGCCACCTCCTGAAAGGGTTGAACATCGACCAATTCTTTTAGATACAGTGACTGTGTATTCTTTCCATGTTCTTTTGATGTTTCCTGTATAATTAAATGTTCTGCCCATATAATCTTCCAGTATGTCAACTCAAGGTTTAAATTTTTCTTCACTTCTTTTAGCTTGAGAAATGCTGAGCATATTCTTCCCTTTTGGCTTTCAAACTCCATGTCTTTGCACAACTCAGTATAATAATTGACTTTTGTCGCCTCGACCTGCTCTTAGAAATCTTCTGTTCAGTTCTTTTATCCTGTTGACTGTTTTATCCTGGAGCTACTCTCCATTCAAGGGCAGGTTTCAGAGTCTCTTTTGACAATCATTTTGGTGTTTTCTTCCTTTCCTATCTTTTGAATGACCTTTTCGTTCTTCATGGATGATGTTCTGATGTCATCTCACAATTCCTTTGGTTTTCAGTCATTGGCATTCAGTGCATCACATCTGTTCTTTATAAAGATGGTCTCTGTATTCAGGAGGGTTACAATCAATGTTGTATTTTGGCTCCTGTAGACTTGTTTCAATTGTCTTCAACTTCAGCTTGAAGCTGCATATGAGAGTAAATGGATCCACAGTCATCTCCTAACCTTGTTTTGGCTGAAGATACTGAGGTTTTCAATCACCTTTTGCCACAGATATAGTCATTCTGATTCCTGTGTACTCCATCCGGCAAGGTCCATGGGTATAACTGCCATTTGTGTTTTTGAAAAAAAGGGATTTGCAGTGAATAAACCATTGATCTTGCAAAATTTTATCATGCAATCTCCAGGCTTGGGTGTTTTTTTTTTTATGACTTATTTTTCAGAACATGTTTTCATGGCTAACTGTGTTGTGACATGTACTTGGATTTCCTTTCTCTTTATGTGTAAATTTTTCCAGTTTGTGGATATACTACATTTTGTTTATCAAGTCATCATAGAGAACACTTGGGTTATTTATACCTTTTGGCTATTGGAAATAGTACTGCACTGAACCCTAATCTACAGTTATCTGTTGGAGTGCCTCCTTTCAAGTCTTTTGGGTGTGTGGTAGTTCTGTCTTTAACTTTTTGTGAAGATACCCTGATTTTTTTTCCACAGTAGCTGTACCATTTATAATCCCACTAGAAGTGGATGAAGTTTTTACTCTGTTCACATCCTTACCAACATTTGTTTCATGTTTTTCTGATCATAGACATGCTAGTAGGAGTGAAATGTTATCTCATGGTAGTTCTGATTTAGATTTCTCTTAAGAGCTAATGTCTGGGTCTTTCTCACTCACTGGGGAGCCCAGCGGTGGCGGTACCTTCCAAAGCACAGCAGTGGAGGCATGAGCCTGCCAGCCAGACAGTGAAAGGACAGACAGATTGACAACACAGCCGACAGACAGACAGCGGGGCAGTCAGATGGCCAGAGTCACCTGAAGTTCCTCCATGAGCTGGGGCACCGAGCTGTGGGATCAGTTCGACAGCATAGAAAAGCATACACAATGGGGAATTGACTTCTTGGAAAGATATGCCAAATTCGTTAAAGAAAGGATAGAATTGAAAGGATAGAAATTGAACAGAACTATGCTAAACAATTGAGAAAAGAGGATTTGAGCACCACTTCATTGTGTCACCACCTGGTGGCACAATGGTTAAATACTTGGCCGCTAAGTGAAGGTTCGCAGTTTGAATCCACTAGCTGCTCTGAGGAAGAAAGATGTGACAGTCTGCTTCCATAAAGATTACAGTCTTGGAAATCCTATGGGGCAATTATACTCTGTCCAGTAGGGTTGCTGTGAGTCAGAATTGACTCCACAGCAATGGGTTTGGTTTTGTTAGTCACTGAAGTTAGGGTTGCTAGAACCAGCAATTACGTAATACAAAACAAACAAACAAAAAAAAGTTTTGCATTGAGAAAGTACACATTATTTAGGTACAGAGGCTCTAAATCAGTTATTTGCATCTTTTTTCCTAACCCAGCACACTTAAAAGGAATTTGGCACCTTTCCAGCCTAACAGTGGCTCTCAATTGCAGCAATTCTCAACAAGGACAAGGTTTTGGAGGGTGGGTGTTGATTATTTTGCTAAGGAAGAGTTGTGAACAGGCATGTATAATTTGAAACTCCTTACTCCCTCCTCTATCCCTACATTAAGAGCTGCTACTTTGGATGAATACTTAATAAATGATTGAATTATCAAAAAAAAAAAAAAAAAAAAAAAAAATAGGAAAAAAAAAAAAAAAAAAAAAAAAAAAAAAACTAATATCTGATGATATTGAGCATCTTCTTGTGTGTTTGTTGACCATTTATATAATTTCTTTGGTGAATGATCTATTCAAGTACTTTGACTATTAATTTTTTTTGTGGTATATTCTGGATATTAAACATTCATTCAACATAGGATTCCCAAATATTTTTTCCTGAATTGTTGATTTTCTCTCTACTTTTTGATGAAAATCTTTGATCCACCAAAGTTTTTAATTTGTATGAAGTCTAATTCATTATATTTCGGTTATTTGCAGTTTTAGTGTCATATCTAAGAATTCATTACCAAAACTGAAGCATTAATCCTGTTTTCTTCTAAGAATTTTATGGTTTTAAATTCTTACATTTGGAATTCCTGGGTGATACCAAAACGATTTTCCTACATGATGAAAATGCTTGGTGGTACTGTAGAAGAGAGCCCTGGTAATGTGCTGCCATAGAGATTATAGCCAAGAAAACTCTATTTCTAAGTTCCTATATAGTCTTTCTAGTCTTTAGCAACTGATGGCAGCATTTTTTTTTCTTTTGGTTGTTTTGATTTGTTGGTTGGTGAAAACAGTGAAGCACTTGGTTGCTAACTAAAATGTTGAAGATGAAAGTTCACAACAAAGGAGTTTGGAAGAAAGGCCTGACAAAAGGTACAGACAACAAAGGAGAGAAGAAGAAGAAGAAGGAGAAGGAGGAAGATGGAGAAGGAGAAGGAGGAAGAAGGAAGAGAAGAAGAAGGAGGAGAAGGGGGAAGAGAAGAAGGAGGAGGAGAGGGAGAAGGAGGAGGAGGAGGAGGAGGGGAAGAAGAAGGATGAGGAGGAGGAGGAGAAGGAGAAGGAGAAAGACGAAGGAAGAAGAAAGAAGAAGAAGAAAGAAGAAAAAGAGGAGTCTGTGATCTATTTCTGAAAAACCAGTCATTGAAACTCCTGTGGAGTTCTACTGTGAGACACATGGGGTTGCCATTGTTGTTGCTATTAGGTGCTGTCGAGTTATCTTCGACTCATAGCTACACTATGCATAGCAGAATAAAACACTGCCTGGTTGTGGTGCCAGTTCCACGATCCTTGCTATACTTGAGCCCGTAACTGCAGTCATTGTGTCAATCCGTATCGGTGCGGGCCTTCCCTCTTTTGTCCCCACCTAGCAAGCATGCCATCCTTCTCCAGGGAATGGCCCCTTCTGATAACATGACCAAAGTAGGTGAGATGAAGGTCAGCCATTCTTGCTTTCAAGGAGCATTCCGGCTGCACTTTGTCCAGGACAGATTTGTTAGTTCTTTCAGCAGTCCATGGTATTTTAAACATTCTTTGCCAGCACCACAACTCAGACAGATATTTTAGTTCTTTTAGCAGTCCATAGTACTTTCAGCATTCTATGTCAGCACCACAACTCACAAGCATCAATTCTTCTTTAGTCTTCCTTATTCATTGTCCAGCTCTCGCATACATATGAGGCAATGGAAAATATCATGGCTTGTGTCAGGTGCACCTTAGTCCTCAAGGAGACATCCTTACTTCTCAGCACTTGAAAGAGTCCTTTGTGGCCGATGTGCCCAGTCGTATATGTCATCTGATGTCCTGACTCTTGCTTCTGCTGGCGTAAATTGAAGAACCAAGCAGTGTGAAGTCTTTGATAACTCCAATCTTTTGTCCATTTATCACAATGCTGCTTATCGGTCCAGTTGTGAGAATTTTTTATTTTATTCTGATTTGGGTGAAGGTTTACAGAGCAAATTTACTTTCCATAC
>NW_006922314.1:97294-111085 GCF_000298275.1 Orycteropus afer afer | reverse complement strand
GTTGGGGTTTAGTCCAAATCTGCATCCTTTCCTTCAAGGCTCAGGGGTCCAAGATTATCTTCTGTGTCTGTGTTAATTGGTTTCCCTTTTCTTTGTTGAAAAGGGTCTGTGCAATCCTTCTGCCTAGTCCACCATCTTGCCCCGCCTCCCTTGGGACTGATTTTGGATTTGAATTAGTGACCTATTTTGCTTGATAATTCGGGCACTGGGCCATTTTACTTGACCTTTGGTTTGTCAGCCTTAGCAGCCAGCAGCTATTTGAGTTAAGAGAAGTCTCCTGCTTCAGTGGGCTGGGAGCAAGAGGCAGAGCTGAAGCCCAAGGTTGAGGAACTTTCATTCAGCTCCTAGCATTGGCATTTTGAACTCAGACTTCCAGCATCCTAAATGGTAAAATAATACAGCTCTGTTTGTTTGAGCCACCCATTTGTGGTAGTCCTGTGATAGTGGGACGAAAGAACCAAAACAGACTGCCAGAAGAATGAACAAATCTATTCTGGGAGAACTGGAGCTTCATTGTTCCTTAGCTGCAAGAATGGCCACACTTCATCTCATTTATTTTGGTAGTGGTTGTGAGATGAAACTATTCCCTGGAGAAAGATATCATCCTTGGTCAAGTTGAGTATCAGTGAAAAATGGGAAGAGCCCTCAATGAGATGGATTGGCACAGTAACTATAACAGTGAGCCCAAGCATGGCAAATATTGTGAGGATGGCACAGAACTGTGCATTATTTTTTTCTGTTGTATACATGTAGTCACTATGAGTTGGAAGTGACTTAGCAGCACTTAACAACAATACTAAAGTCCACCAAGTTCATTCACATTAGGAGGTGTTTTGTGGATTTTTCATTATTCTTTAGTGTAGCCTAGTATTCCGTTGTGTGTATGTATAGTTTGTTTATCCATTGATCTGTTGATGTGCACTTAAGTTGTTTCCATGTCTCTGCTGTTGTGAATAGTGCCATAGTGAACATGGGTGTACAGTTCTGTCCCAGGTTTTACGTCTTTAGAATACATACCTATGTAGTATAATTACTAGAACAAATGATATTTCTATTTCAAACTATTTAAGAAAGCATCAAACTGTTTTCCAAATCACTATACCATTTTGCAGTCCCTTCAACAGTGTATGAGAGTTCCAATCTCTCTGCAGCCTTGTCAGCATTTGTAATTTTCTGTCCTGTAGAACTTTGTGTTGTTGCTGGGTGAAATGATATCTCGTTGTTTTGATTTACAATTGAGAATAGCTAATCATCACAGCATTTTCTTCATGTGTTTGGATGCGTAAATATTGTCATCTTCATTGGCTTTTTTTTTTTTTTAATTTGTGTTTTGGGTGCAAATTTACAGAGCAATTTATTTTACATTCAGCAGTTCATGTACATTTCATTTCATGGCCTGATTATCATCCCTGAACATAACAAACTCTCCTCCCCTTTCTTCTCTGTGACTATCCCATCCCTGTGCCCTTCGTAACTGTGCACTCCTGACTGTCCACCTTTCCCTCTAAATGAACGCTGCCCCTCGAGTGCCCTATGGCTGATTGCTTTAAGGGATGTATTTCCCTAGAGTAGGTGAGTGCATTGCCCTGGGGTAGGTGTTCTGCATGTAGGTGTTTCTGCTGTTGGGCTGAAAGCCAATCCATGGGAGTGGAGTGAGTATAATTCTAGGCCCGAAGGCTAACCTAGAGTCATAGTCTTGGGGGTTCCACCAGACTCTATCTGACCAGTAATTCTGGGCATTTATGTGTTTTTGAATTTTGGTCCACGTATTTCCTCTCACTCCATCCAGGATCTCCAGTTTTGATCCCTTTCCGAGTTATCGGCACTGATAGTCAGGCACCATCTAGTTCTTCTAGTCTTATGGTCCATCACATCCTTGGACTAATTGTTTCCAGATGCCTTTCCTTTTCTTCAGTAGAACAAGACTTTTATGTAGTATGTTGTGCCAGTTGAGCTTGGTGTCCTCCGGGACTATGGTCCCGAGTCAGCAGCCTTGATGATTCTCTCTCTCTCTCAAGGTGTTCATTTGTCTCTGACAGGTTACTCCAACTCAGTCTTCTGTTGCTTCTGTAATGTGTATGGCTAATTTTGTAGCACAAGTGCATATGTAAGATTATCTTCAGCTGAATCTATCCTTGGTCTAGAGTACATTGTTCCCTGACCCCCACCTGATCTCACTTTTCCATGAATTTATCTGTAGCCTCGTGTTTGGTATTAGTGGTCATGCAGTATTGTACATATACAAATTATTTGCAAATATCTGTATCTTATGTGCATGTTTCAGTGTCCTTCCTTCCCCAGTGTTGTCATGCTGGTCATAGACTCTTTCCACACAGTCCCTCCCCTCACTCCAATCAATATATAACCTCGAACTAGTCTGAAGTTCTCCTTCCCCAGCCCTCCCATCCCCGGTAACCTGCAATGTGAGTTTCCTTCCACAAATAAACCTTTCCTTGACTATTTTTTACAAGAATGGGTTCATACAATATTTATCCTTCTGTAATTGACTTACTTGACTCAGTATAATGCCTTCCAAATACATCTCTGAGGTGCTTTGTGTATTCTTTATTATTCTTTAACAAAACAGAACAACTCAACTCACTGCCTTGGAGTTGGATCCAATTAATAACGACCACTCCTTGGGTTTCTGAGGCAGTATCACTACAGAAGTAGGTTGCCCAACCTTCCTTCCAAGGTGTGGCTGGTGGGTGTGAACCACCAGCCTTCTGGTTAGCAGTCACATCCTTAGGCAGTACACCACCAGAGCTCCATTATTCTTTAATGTAGTATAGTATTTAATTGTGTGATTGTACCATAGTTTGGTTATCCATTCATCTGTTGATGGGCATTTTGATTGTTTCCATCTCTTTGCTATAGTGAATTGTTCTGCAGTTAACATGGCTGTGCATATATGTCTGTTCAGTCCTGCCTGTCATGTCTTTAGGATTTATACCTAGTACTGGAATTGCTGGATCAAATGATATTTTATTTTCAGTTTTAAGGAAATGTCATGCCATTTTCTACAATGGTTGTATCATTTTTCAGTCCCACCAACAGTGTGTTATAGTTCCACTCTCCACACTCTCTGTTTTGTTGAACTTTGCTGGGGTGAGATGCTATTTCATTGTTTTTTTTTAATTTGCATCTATATAATGCTAATGATTGTGAGCATTTCCTCATGTGTTTGTTTGCCACCCGTATATCATCTTTAGTGAAGTGTATGTTCCTGTTCCTTGCCCATTTTTGAATTGGATTGTTTGTCTTTTTGGTGGTGAGGGTTAAAGTTCTCTATAAATTTTGGAGATAAATCCTTTGTCAGATATGTCATAGGAAAATACATTTTCTAGTATGTAAGTTCATTTTTATCCTTTTGGACAAGTCTTCTTGTACACTTATGAATTTAATTTTAAAAAGGCCCAGTCATCTAGCTTCACTTCTATTGCCTGTGCATTCTGAGTTATGCTTGATAGTCTATCTAGGCCATAAATTAAGAAGCCTAGATATGCCCCTATGTTATCTTTGATGAGCTTTATAGTTTTGGGTTTTACATTTAAATCTTTAATCCAACTTCAGTTTTTTTCTGTGTTTGGGGTAAGCCATGGATCTTGTTTCATTTTTCTGCAAGTAGATATCTAATTTTTCCAGCACCATTTGTTAAGAGGCTCTCTCCATTTGGTCCTTTTTCAAAGATCAGCTGTCCGAAGATGGATGGGTCTGTTTCTAGATTTTCGATTCTATTCCATTGGTCGATTTATCATTGTACCAAAACCATGCTGTTTCTTTTTCTTTCTTTCGATTATTTTTTTTTTTTTAAGTGACCCCCATTAGTTTCGGAGGTGGTAAATCTTTTTTTTTTTTTTTAATTGTGATTTGGGTGAAGGTTTACAGAGCAAATTCACTTTTCATACAGCGGTTCACATATACCTTGTCTCGTGACATGACCACAGTTTACCACAATGCAGCAACTCCCCTCCCACTTCCTCCCCATCGTTACCCCTTCCCAGTGTCCATCCTTCCATGCACTCCTGCCCCCTGAGCTGTCTCCCTGTACGTAAGCAGCCCTTCTTTCTCCCATGATTGTTCTCGCCAAGGAGTGTATCTACTTAAGGTAAATGTTCAACTCACATGCCTATCTTTTGTTTGGCTGGAAACCACAGGTGTGCGTTCAATTCCAGATCTGAAGGGCAGCTAGGGGCCATAGTCTCAGTTGTTCCACCCGGCTCTATTAGACCAGCAAACCTGGTCCCTCCTCCCTCCTTTTTTTCTCCAAATGATTTTGAGGTTTTTTTCCACATTGTTCTCTCTCTCTATCAAGGATCTCTTACACAGATCCCCTTCCAAGTGGATGACAGTGGTAGTGGGGCGCCATCCAGTTCTTATGGTCTCATAGTCGTATAGGCTGCAGATCGGATGGTGTACCAGTCGCTAGGACTAATTGTTTCCATGAATTTAGAAAACCATGCTGTTTTAACTACTATGGCTGTATAGTAGGTTTTGAGATTTAGCAGTGTGAGACCTCCTATTTTTTCTACTTCAGCAGTGCTTTGCTTATCTGAGGTCTCTTTCCCTTTCATATGAAATTAATAATTGCTTTTTTCTTGTCCTTAAAAAATGTTGATGGTATTTGGTCAGAATTGCATTGAATAGATAGTTTGCATTGCAGTGGTCAGTCTTCCTATCCATGAACAAGGCAAGTTACCCATTTACGTGGATCCTTTGTATTTTCTTGTAGTTTTCTAGTTTTCTTTGTATAGGTCTTTTTTCTCTCTGGTAAGATTCATTCCTAAACATTTTATATTTTTGGTAGCTATTGTAAATGACATTGTTTTCTTTATTTCCTTTACTGAGGCCTCTTTGTTGATGTAGAGGAATGCAACTATTTTTTGTATGACCTTATATCCTACCACTTTGCTGAACCTTTCTATTTTTATTGTCTCTTGGGTTTTCTATTACAGGATCATGTCATCTGTAAATAGAGATAGCTTTACTACTTCTTTGCCAATTTGGATGCCTTTGATTTCTCTTTCTTGCATTACTACCCTGGCTGGGACTTCCAATACAATGTTAAAATACAAGTGGCATTAGAGGGTATCCTTGTTTGGTTCCTGTTTACAAGAGTAATGCTTTGAGTCTTTTTCTATTAACAATAATGTTGGCTGTTAGCTTTGTGTATATGCCCTTTGTTATGTTGAGGAATTTCCTGTTTATTCCTATTTTCTGAGAGTTCTGAACAGGAATGGGTGTTGGACTTTATCAAATGCCTTTTCTGTGTCTACTGAGATGATTGTATGGGTCTTTTGTTTTGTTTTGTTCATGTGGTGGATTACATTAATTGTCTTTCTATTGTTGAACCCACCCTTGCCTCCCTGGTGTATGAATCCCACTTGGTCTTGATGTATTATTTTTGGGGGTATGTTGTTGGATTCTACTGGGTAAAATTTTGAGGAAGATTGTTGCATCTGTATTGAGAGATATTGGTCTGTAGTTTTCCTTTTCAGTAGTGTCTTCCCGTGATTTTGGTATCATTATTATGCTTGCTTCATACAATGAATTTGTGTGTATTCCATATTTTTCTATATTCTGGAGTAGTTTGAGTAGCCTAGGTGTGACTCTTCCTTGAATGTTTGGTAAAATTATCCGGTGAAGCCATCTAGGCCAGGACTTTTTTGGTGGGAAATTTTTTTTATGACCTGCTTAATTTCTTCTTTTTTTTTATGGGTCTCTTCAAGTATTCCGTCTTTGACTGGGATAATTAAGGTAAGTCTTGTTTCTACAAACTTGTCCATCTCATCTAGGTTCTCGAATCTGTTGGAGTACAATTCTTCACAATATTCTGTCAATATATTATCTTTTTATCTCAGTTGGTTCTCTTTTATGTTGCCTTTTTCATTTATTGTTTGTATTATTTGTATCTTCTCTTTCTTTTCCTTGAAGTTGCTAGTGGTTTGTCAGTTTTGTTAGAACAAACTTCTCATTTTGTTAATTTTCTTTATAGTTATTTTTGTTTGTTTTCTGTTTTTTTTTTTTTCTAATCTGGTCTTTATTATTTCCTTACTTCTAGATGCTGTAGGTATCTTTCATTGCTCTTTTTCTAATTGTTGGAGTTGTTGAGTTAGAGTGTTGATTTTGTTTCACTGCTCTTTTTTGATGTGTGCATTTATTGCTCTAAATTGACCTCTGAGTACTACTTTCACTGTGTCAAAAAATTTTGGTAAGTATGTCTTCACTCATTTGTTTCTAGGAATTTTTTATTTCATAGTTTATTTCTTCTGTTATCCAGCAGTTTTTGAGCTGTGTATTATTCAGTTTCCACATATTTGATATTTTTTTTCTTGATCTTCCTATTACTGATTTCTAATTTTACAACATTGTGTTCTGAGAAGATGCTTTGTAGTATTTCAGTATTTTTTTAATTTATTGAGGCTTTTTTTCATTTATCGTAACAAATGCTCTAAACTGGAGAATAATCCATATGCACTGGGGAAGATTGTGTATTGTGTTTTTTTTGGGTGGAGTATTCTGTGTCTGTGAGGTTATTTGGTTGATTGTATTGTTGAGTTCTTCTGTATCTTAATAGAGTTTTTTCCTAATTGATCTGTCCCTCCTCAAAAATGGTATGTTAAAATCTACTGCTATTGTTGCCGTGTCTATTTTTCCCTTCAGTTCAGTTAATATTTGCTTTTCGCACTTTAATTATGTGAATATATATTAATTATGGTGATGTCTTCTTGATCAATTGATCCGTTTGGTATCATATAATGACCTTCTTTGTCCCTTAAGCAATTTTTTCACCTTGCAGTCTACTTAATCAGAAATTAAATAGCCACTCCTGGTGTTTTTTGGTTGTCATTAGCGTGGTGTAATTTTTTATTTGTTTTTATCTTTTTGTCTAAGGAGGGGGTCTCTTGTAGGCAGCATATCAATGGGTCTTCTTTGTATGAGTTCTAATTGTGTATTTACCTTGTTATTTTATTGTTGAGTGGTTTTTCTGACTTCTTCCATGGTACTGTTTGTCTTCTATTTGTTTTCTTGAGTTCTTGGAGAGTCCTATATACTGTCAGATAGATAGATAGATATAGATATAGATATAGATATAGATATAGATATAGATATAGATATAGATATATACTTTCAGAATTCCTTCTCAGATAGCTTGTTCTTCTATTGCTTGTTCTTCTTTCATGATAGGTAGTTCTTTAGCCTGGGCTTTCTATTTCTACTTTTCTATATTCTTGTTCTGTTTTTTGTTTGTTTGTTTGTTTGATTTTAGGGTTTCTATTGTTTCCTAGGCCTTTTGAAATTGTTAATTATATATTGATTTGTTTGTCTCTGATTTTATGTTTTACTATATCTGAAAGTGTGGAGCAGGTGTAATTTTTCAGTTATTAATTCAGCTATACTGAATTGCTTGCTCTTCAGCTCTTTCCGTGTTGGTGCAATCACTGGTGGGGATACAGGTGCAGGTCTCTGTTGTGAAGTGGCTTTGGAGTTGGAATAAGCAGGTCTTGTCTACTCTCTGTTGTTGATTCTGTGCCTCAGGAGTTATTGGTATAACTTATTGGGTGAGGTGTTCAGTGTAATAAATCCTGTTGCCTGGTGGTATTTAATGTGTCCCTTCTATTGTATGGTTCAGGGAATAAGAGGTACAAAAAAAAAAAAAAAAAGAAGAAGAAGAAGAAGGTCCCAGTGGCTCTCATTTTCTGCATTTGAGCAATACAGCACAGTGTATCGTGTGTCCTCCTGAGACATGTACTAATGATGACTTCCTACAGTCAAAGACTTGCTGTTCAAAATCAACTGAGACCCTCCTAGGTAGACCCCTACTTCTTTCTGCTTGCAGAAAACCCCTAGTACCCTGGTTCACTCTGTGCTAAAAAGAGGTCATGGAAGAATTAAACACCAGCTCACTGCTGTGCACTTGCTGTGGGGCTCTGCCTACTCGGATTGTTCCTCCCTTTCCCCCAGTCCTACCTGGACTCCAAGACAGCCCAAGCCAAGGGGGTTCTTGATCTTTTTCCCAGTGAGATTATCATACTCACTCAGCACCCAAGGTCACCGCCAAAAACTCGTGGTATTCTGAGCCCTCAGTGCCTCTGTGGGTTTTGTGATATTTGTTCTCCCCTCCTTACCTCCACCAGCCTTTTTTGTATTTCTGAGTCCTCTCTACCTCTGTCTCCACTGCCTAGGCCAGTTCATTTATTTTTCCCAGTTGTCTCCTCTGCTCTTTTTCTCCACCTTCACTTTATCTTCTCCTTAGTTGCTCATAACTCCAATATCATTTCCATCTCCTTTTCCTAGTTATTAAGGGATTAAGTTAGTAGAGGGAACAAACGTGTGGGTGATAGGTGTGACACCATTTTCTGGAACTGGAATATTGTCTTTTGTGAAGTGTCTGTTCATGTCCTTTACCCATTTTGATTTGGATTGTCTTTCTTCTTGATGTTGAGTTGTTGAAGTTTCCTACAAATTTTAAAGATAAGTCTGTTGTCAGATAATGCTGTTGGCAAATATTTGTATCCAATCTCTGTGTTATGTTTTTGCTCTTTTGGAGAAGACTTTTGATGTACCTAAAAATTTAATCTGCTGTAGGTCCCAGTCATCTAATTTATCTTCTGCTGTTTATGCATTTGTAATTATGTTTGATAGTCTATTCGTGCCATATTTTAGAGCCCTTAAGTTTGTCCCCATTTTTTCTTGTGTAAACTTTAAAGTTTTAGGTTTTACATTTAAATCTTTAGTCCACATTGAGTTAGCTTTTGTGTATGATGTGCAGAATAGGTCTTGTTTTGTTTTTCTACAAATGGATCTCCAGTTTTGCCAGCACCGTTTGTTAAAGAAACTTCAAACTGTCTCTTCCCTATTTAATAAAGTTTGGCTATTTCTCAAAGATCAGCTGTCAATAGGTGGATGGATCTATTTCTAGATTTTTAATTCTGTTTCATGTGTCTGTTGTGCCAGTGTCAGACTGTTTTGACTACCCTTTCCTGTACAGTCAGTTTTGAGATTTGGAAGTGTTAGATCTCCTACTTTCTTCTTTTTCTTCAGTAGCTCTTTCTTTATCAAAGGGCTCTTTCCCTTCTGTATGAAATTGAGGATTTTTTTTTCCATGTCCTTGAAAAATGCTTGTGGAATCTAGATTAGGATTGCATTCAGTCTCTAGGTTGTATTGAATAGTAATGACATTTTGCTCATGTCAGTCTTCCTATCCAGGAGTATTGTATTCCATTTTAGTAGATCTCTTACAGTCTCTTGTAGTAATGTTTTATAGTTTTCTTTGTGTAGGTCTTTTGTGTCCCTGGTAAGATTTATTTTTAAGTATTTTATCTTTTTGTTAGGGATTTGTAAATGGTATTTTTTCCTTAGTTCCTTTTCAGAGATCTAGTGTAAAAGAATTGGACTGATTTTTATATGTTGATGGTGTGTCCTACCAATTTAGACTGAAAAATTTAATTAGTTCCAGTAGTTTTCTTGGTGAATTCCTGGGATTTTTAATGTATGGGATAATATCATCTAAAATACAGAGAGTTTTAATTCCTCCTTACCAATTTGGATGCTTTTTCTTTCCCTTTTTTATCTTACTTTCTTGGGTAGAATTTTTTCAGTACAGTGTTGAATAAAAGTTGTAATAGAGGTATTCTTGTCTGGTTCCCATTCATAAGGAGAATGCTTTCAATCTCTCTCTGTTGAGAATAATTTTGACTGTTGGTTTTGCTTATATGTCTTGTAATATGCTGAGAAATTTACCTTCTGCTCCCATTTTGCTGAGGTGTTTTTTTTTTTTTTTTTTTTGGAAGAACCTGTTAATGGATTTATCAAATGCCTTTTCTGCATTGATTGTTATGATTATGGAATTCTTTTCTTTTACTCGTTGTTAGGTGCTGTTGAATGGGCTCTGACTCATAGCGCTTTTGTGTACAACAAATGAAACACTGCCCATTCCTGTGCCAGCCTCACAATCCTGACCTCATCATTGCAGCCACTTTGTCAGTCTATCTTATTGAGGGCCTGCCTGTTCTTCGCTGACACTCCACTTTACTAAGCATGATATCCTTCTGCAGGCTATGGTCCCTTCTTACAACATGACCAAAGTAAGTGAGATGACATCTGGTTATTCTTATTTCCAAGGAACATTCTGACTACACATCTTCCAGGACAGATTTGTTCATTCTTCTGGCAGTTTGCCATGGTACTTTCAGTCCAGTACTGCAACTCAAAAGCATCAACTCTTCATCAGTCTTCTTTACTCATTGTCCAGCTCTCATATGCATATGAGCTGGTTGAAAATACCATGGCTTGGATTAGGTTGACGTGGGTGTTCAGGGAGACATTTTTGCTCTTCAGCACTTGAAAGAGATCTTTTGTAGTAGATTTGCCCAGTGCAATACATCATCTGATGTCTTGAGTGCTGCTTCCATTGGTATTGATTGTGAACCAAGTAATACAAATTCTTTAAGAACTTCAATCTTTTCTCCATTTGTTGTGATGCTGTTTATTGGTGCAGATGTAAGAATTTTCATTTTCTTTATGTTTAGATGCAATCCATATTGCATACTGAAATCTTTAATCATCAGTAAGTGCTTTAAGTCATCCTCACTTTCAGCAAGCAAAGTTGTGTTGTCTGTGTACCCCAGGTTGTTAATTAGACTTCCTCCAAACCTGATGCCATGTTCTTCTACATATAGTTCAGCTTCTTGATTATTTGTTCAGCATACAGATTGAATAAGTATGGTGAAAGGATACAACCTTGATATACTTCTTTCCTAATTTTAAACCATGTAGTATCCCCTTTTTCTGTTCGAATGACAGCCTGCTGGTACACATTCCTCATGGGCACAATCAAGTGTTCTGGAATTCCCATTCTTGTTAAATGTTATCCATTGTTATGGATATGTTATCCACATGACTGAATGCCTTTGCATAGTCAATAAAACACAAGTAAACTACTTTCTGGTATTCCTGGCCTTCAGCCAAGATCCATCTGACATGGACAATGATCATTCCACGTTGTCTTCTGAATCCACCGTTCAGTTTTGGAAGTTCTCTGTCAATATACTGCTGCAACCATTCTTGAGTTAATCTTCAGTAGAATTTTACTTGCAAGTGATATTAATGATTTTGTTCGATAATTGCCACATTGTTTGGGATCACCTTTCTTTGGAATGGGTACAAATACAAATTTTTCCAGTCAGTTGCCAGGTGGCTGTCTTCCAGATTTCTTGGCAAAGGCAAGTGAGTGCCTGCAGTGCAGCACTGGTTTGTTGAAACCTCTCAATGGATAGTCCTTCAGTTCCTGGAGCCATTTTATTTGCTAATTCCTTCAGTGCAGCTTTGGAGTCTTCCTTCAGTACCATTGGTTCTTCATCATTTGCCACCTCCTGAAATTGATGAATATTAACCAATTCGTTTTGGTACAGTGACTCTGTGTTTTCATTCCTCTTCTTTTGCTGTTTCCTGCATCGTAGTTTGCCCATGTGATCTTTCAGTATTGCAACTTCTGATTTAATTTTTTTCCTCAGTTCTGTCGGCTTGAGAAATGCTGACTGTGTTCTTCCCTTTTGTTTTTCTAACTCCAGGTCTTTGTACATTTCATGAAAATAATTCACTTTGTCTTCTCAATAGCTCTTTTGTTATTTCTTCTATTTGCTTTAGCTGTGCCTTCAAGGGCAAGTTTCAGACATCTATTTTGACATCCATTTTGGTCTTTTCTTCCTTTTCTGTCTTTTGAATGATCTTTTGCTTTCTTCATGGGTGAAGGCCTTGATATCATCCTACAGTTCCTCTGGTTTTTGGTCATTGATGTTCAGTGCAGCACATCTGTTCTTTAGATAGCCTCTAAATTCAAAAGGGATGTAATCAAGGTCCAATTTTGGCTCTTACGGACTTATTTTCATTGTCTTTAGCGTCAGCTTGAACTTGCATATCAGCAACTGATGGTCTGTTCCACAGTCAGCTCCTGGCCTTGTTTTGGCTGAATATATTGACCTTTTCCATTTCCTCTTCCCACAGATAATCAGTCTGATTTCTGTGCACTCTGTCTGGTGAAGTCCATGTGTACTGCCTCCATTTGTGTTTTTGAAAAAAGGTATTTGCAGTGAATAAGTAGCTGGTCTTGGAAAATTTTATCATATGATCTCCAGCTTTATTTTTTTTCACGAAGATCATATTTTGCAACAACCAGTGATTCTTCTTTGTTTCAAACTTGTTTAACTGGTCTTCCTTGTAGGCATATGGATACTATCCTATCACTGACAGCATTGTAGTTCAGGATAGATGTTGAAATATCCTTTGTGACAATGAATGCCACACCATTCCTCTTCAATTTCTCATCCCTGGCATGGTAGATCATATGGTTATCTGATTGAAAATGGCCAAAACCAGTCCATTTCAGCTCACTAATGCCTAATATATTGATCTTTATGTGTTCTATTTAATTTTTGACAACTTTCAATTTTCCTAGATTCATACTTCTTTCATTCTATGTTCCAATTATTAATAGATGTTTGCAGCTATTTCTTTTCATCTTGAGATATGCCACATGAGCAGATGGAAGTCCCAATAGCTTTTCTCCATCTGCACCATTAAGATTGGCTCTACTCAGAAGGGGCAGCTCATCCCCAGGTGGTATATTGAATTTCTTCCAACATGAGGGGCTCATCTTCCACCACTATATGGGACACTATTTCAGCATTCATAATGCTTTCCAGTAATATATCAGACTGTGTTTCACTGCTATTCAAAAGGTTTTCACTGGCCAATTCTTTGAGAAGTGGATGGCCCCTTCCTTCTTCTGAGTCTGTCTTAGTCTGGAAGCTATGTTTAAACCTTCCACCACGGGTAACTCTGCTGGCATTTGAAACACTTGTGGCATAGACTCCAGCATCACGGCAACGCACGTCACCACAGGACAAGAAACTGATAGACAAGTTTGTCTCCCTTTGTTGTTCCAAACTGTTCTGCTCACTTCCTGATCTCTATCAGCTACTCCTAACCACTGCTGTCCCTTAGCTGCTCTATACCCACTGGCTCGCTTTCCTTCTGGCCTCCTTGAGCTGTTCCAACACCCACCTGCTATGCCAGGCTCACTTACCCTGCCTGCCCCAGGCAGTCACAAACACCCACCTGCTCCACGCACCCAGCTGCCTTACCCAGCCTGCCCCAGGCTCTGCCATTCATCCTCCTGCCCCGCACACCCAGCTGCCTTATCTGACCTGTTCTGAGTGCTCCCAAACACCTGGCTTCCCTGCACACCTGGCTGCATTTCCTGACCTAGCACAGGTACTCCAAAACACCCAGCTGCCCATTCACCCAGCTGTCTTATCCAGCCTGCCCCGGGCATGCCAAACATCTGCCTGCCTGTGTGCCCAGCAATGTTATAAAATACATATATTTTTAAATATGTTGTTGGTGTCTCTTGGCTAGGATTTTGTTGAAGATTTTCGCATGTATATTCATGAGAATACTCACCAGTAGTTTTCTTTTCTTGTGGTATCTTGGTTCATAAAATGAATTTGGGAAGATTCCATTCTTTTCCATGTTGTAGAGTAGTTTGAGTAAGATTGGTGTCAGCTCTTCTGTTAATATTTGGTAGAATTCTCCAGTGAAGCCATGTGAGCCAGGAATTTTGTTGTTGTTTGGAGTTTTTTATGACCTGTTCAATTTCTTCTTTTGGTAGCGGACTATTCAAATTTTCTTCGTCAGTCTGTGTTAATTTAGGTAAGTCATGTGTTCCTATAAACTTAGATTCTAAGTTTTCAAATTTGTTGGAGTATAGTTCGTCATAATCAAACGAAC
>NW_006922314.1:96459-97064 GCF_000298275.1 Orycteropus afer afer | reverse complement strand
TCTGTTTAGCAATCAAAGACTTAGGCACCATGACACCAGAGGTCCCCATAGATCTTGATATTATCCTTTTTATTTCTGTTGGTTCTGATGTGATGTCATCCCTTTCATTTCTTATTTGTGTTATTTGCCTCTTTCTTTTTGCTTGTTAAATTTGCCAAGTGGTTAGTCAATTTTATTAATTGTTTCAAAGAAACAGATTCTACTCTCCTTCATTCTTTTCTGTTGTTCTTCTAGTTTGTTTCATTTATTTCCTGTCAGATCTTTATTGTTTCCTTTCTTGTGACTGGAGGCCTTGTTGGTACTCTTTGCGTAATTGTTGAAATGTTGATTTTGGCTCTTTCTTCTTTTTTAGATATATGCATTTATCCCTATCAGTTGCCCTGGGATCATGGCTTTTGCTGTGTCCCAACAATTCTAGGTATATTGTGTTTTCCTGTTTGTTTGAGTCAAGGAATTTTTTAAGTTCATTTTTTAATTTCTTCTATTACCCAGCACCTTTTATGGGGGATGTTTTTCCATTTCCATATATATAAACACAGACATATATATATATACACACACACACACACACACACACATATATATACATATATATATATGTGTGT
>NW_006922314.1:87159-96359 GCF_000298275.1 Orycteropus afer afer | reverse complement strand
TTTTTCTATT
Source organism: Orycteropus afer afer (assembly GCF_000298275.1). Lineage (NCBI taxonomy): Eukaryota > Metazoa > Chordata > Mammalia > Tubulidentata > Orycteropodidae > Orycteropus > Orycteropus afer. The sequence goes on along the minus strand of NW_006922314.1, from coordinate 96,349 downwards.
GATCTTCCTACTGTCAATTTCTAGTTTTATAGTTTTTTTATCTGAGAGGGTATTTGGCAGTATTTCAGTGTTTTTAAAATTGCTTTGTGGCCTAACGTATGGTCTAATCTGAAGAACATTTAATGTGCACTGGAAAAGAATGGGTATTGTGCTGTTGGGAGAAATGCAGTATATGTGTCTATAAGTTCAAATTGGTTGACTGTATTGTTTAGTTTTTCTCTGTCTTTGTTGAGTTTTTTTTCTGGTTGTTGTGTCCTTCATTGAACATGGTATATTAAAGTCTGCTTGCTATTATTGTGTAGTTGTCTATTTCTCTTTTCAAATCCGTTAAAGTCTGAATTATGCCTTTTCGGACTCTTTCACTGGTTGGGAAATAATAAATTATATAAAGATATATATAAGTTATGTGTTTATTATCGTTATATTTTCATGTTCTATTAATCCTTTCATCATTGTATGATCAATATATTATGGTGATTTTTGCCTAAAGGTCTATTTTATCAGAAAATACTACCTCACTTGTTCTTGTTTGATAAAATTTTTTCTGACTTTTCATTTTTAAGCTATTTTTGTCTTTGTGTCTAGGGTGTGGCTTTTGTAGACAACATATTGATGGGTCATGTTTTCTTACCCATTCTGAACCATCTGCCTCTTTTGGTGCATTTAATCCATTTACATTCAATATAATTATTGACAAATATGAATTTGTTCCAGTCATTTTGTTGTGTTTTTCTGTGGTGTTGCTGATTTCTTTGTTGCATATAATTTTCTCCACTGGACTAATTTTTTTAATGAGTTTTTAAGTCATTCCTTCAAGTATTGAACATTTGAAAATGTTTGTGCCTTTTTTATTTTGAAGAAAAAGTTTATTAATTTTCTTTGAGGTGACCTTGTAATTTATTATTTTCTTCCTTTCCCAAGTTTAAAACAATCTATTCTGTTTCTAAATCATCTTGACTTCCTCTACGTTTGGAAGTTCTGTACCTACACTATTTATTCTCACTTTTCTGGTTTGTTGTTGTTGTTGTTGTTGTTGTTACGTGCCATCAAGTCGGACCAGACTCATAGCAACCCCTTCTTGGGTTTCCGAGGCAGTATCACTATGGAAGTAGATTGCCCCATCTTCCTTCCAAGGAGTGGCTGGTGGGTTTGAACTACCAGGCTTCTGGTTAGCAGTCAAATGCCTTAGGCACTATGCTACCAGAACTCCTTTTTTTCTGGTTTCTGGTTGTCTGCATTTACCAATTTATGTCTCTGGTTCTTTATTTAAAGTCTTGTAAGTTTATTTTACTTTGATACTTGCATAGCTGGGTTGGTTTGTGAGTTATTTTGTCATATGTGTTAATCGTGCTTGTTCCTCCTGGCCAAGCCAGTGGCAGAGATCAGGGCACCTTGTCTTGGTAGTAGTTCCTGCCTATCAGAAGGCAGGTAAGGGCAGGGCACATGATCTGACATGACTTCCACCTGTCTCAGAAGATACCTGGGCACCTAGATCCAGAAAAAGTTTCTGCTGGTCCAAACAACAAGGCGCCTATTACAGAAGGATTTCCTGCCTAATCAAAAAGCAGTTAAACAAGGCATCTGGACTCAGAAAAATTTCCTGCTGTCTCTGAAGGCAACTGGGCACAAAGCTCTTGCTCCCGGAGAAAGTTCCTATTGTCCTAAAAGGGGCTTCGTCTCTAGATGTTTCTGCTAGGCACCTCATTCCAGAGGATTTTTTCTCTCAGCTCAAAAAACAACTATGGGTAGGACATTTCATTCCAGGAAGAATTCCTGCTTTCTAAAAAGGAAACTGGATGCAGGATTCCATTCCCAAAAGAAGTTGAAGATGCAGGATTCAGCACTTGACATCCCTGAAGTCAGCTGGGTGTAGGTTACCTGGTCTCAGATGTTCTTACTGGCCCTAAAGGTGGCTGGGAACAGGTTGCCTAGTGCTCAGACTAGTTCCTGCCTGCCCAGAAGGCATCTGGTGGTGGGGCACCTAGGCTGGAATTAAATTCCTGCTTGTCCAGATAGTGTGTGGTGGTGTGGAGGGTGGCTACATCCTCTGAGAGGATGTGGAATGCAAAGGAAATAAGAGACATACCACAACTTTCTGGTTGCCCATGTAGTCCTCAGGAAGTGAAGCCTATTAACAGGTTGCTGCCCAAATCTGAACATCACTGGCAAATATTCAAAACAGTCCACAGCTCCATTTGTCTTATTACTCACTGTTTTTATTCATTTTCTCCTACTACTTAGTATTTAATCTCCTTTATCCTTCCCTTTGAAGCTCAAGGTTCCAGGATTATCTTCTGCATCTGTTTTAATTGCTTCTTCATTTCTTTGTTGTAAAGGGTCTGCTTAGCTTGCCTACCTATTCTGCCAGCTTGCAGGAAGTCCCCATGTTCATATATTTATATTTTATTTGTCTGTCTCTTGGATTTGTGAAGGACAGAACAACTAAAGTTACAAATCAGAACTGGTACTCTCATATTTAGCTGTTAGGTTATCGTTATTGAAGATCATTCTTTTCTATATACGTCATCCATTTCTTATCTGGTGTATTGTCTTGTCTTGTCAGCAGGGTATGAAGCACACCTTTAGCTTTCCTTGTAGTATAGGTTTTCTCATCATGAACACTCTCAGCTTTTGTTTATCTTCGAGTATCTTAATTTCATTGTCATTCTTGAAGGACAGTTTCACAGGATACAGTATTCTTTGTTGACAGTTACTCTCTTTAACACTTTACATACATCATCCAGTTGATTTCAGAACTTCAAGATTTTTGAGCAGAAATCAGCATTTAATCTTACTGGTGATCCTTTGTAAGTAACTATTTGCTTCTCTCTTGCTGTTTGCAACATTATCTTCAGAGAGCTTATTATTATATGTTTTGTTGCTTTAGTCTTTTTGAAATACACTGAGTTTCTTGAATTTGAAATACACACCCTTCAATTTTGGAAATGTTTCAGCCGTTATCTTTAAATATTATTCCTTATTTTTTTAAATCACTTCTTCTGGAATTCCCATGATGTGTATATTAGTCTGTTTAATGGTGTTACACTACTTCATTATGCTTAACTCAGCTTTCTTGATTATTCTTCTTTTTACATTTCAGTTCAATATATTATCTTATCATCAGTTCTCTGATTCTGTCTTTTGCCCATTCATATCTGTTTCTGATCTTTCTCCATTGAATTTTTCATTTGTTATTTTTCAGCTCCAGTAATTCTGTTTTTTGATAGTGTTTTTAACATTACTATCAATACATTGTCATCATGTTCCTGTCTTGTTTCTCTTATTTCATTTAGTTCTTTGAGAATGTTTAATATTGTTTTATAAATTTTTTCAGTATGTCCGTTATCTGGGCTTCCATAGACATGATTGCTTTCCCTTCATAATAGTTTTTTGAATAAGCCATCATTTCCAATATCTTTATATTCCTTATGATTTTATTTTTAATCCAGGAACGTTAGTGTCTTGTTCCTGATCTTGTGTGCATTTGATTTTATGAGTTTTCCCCATACTCCAGGTAATTTAAAAATTGGTAAATTCTGCAAGAAACTTTCTGGCAGTCATAGCCTTCAATCTTTGCTGACCACTGTCTTCTCTGGCCTGAGCTTAGATTCAGGCAAGGCCTAGTCTTGAGTCTTTTAGGCAGTTCTCAGATCATAGCAGATATACTGTGAATAGTCATTCAGCTAAATCCCTGCTACACTTCAGAGGTAGAGACTGGGGTCTACTGTTTCAGAATGCTAGCTATATTTTGTCTCCCTGAGCCATCCAGCTGCTGCACAAGGAAATACAAGCTTCAGTCACACTTCTAGGTCCAAGAAACTAAAGTGGTCACAATCACTAGGGATCACATTCAGCTTCTTTCCCAGTGTGAACTCCAGAGACAGACCAAACAGAGGGGAACACCATGCTTCAGGCAACCCTCAGACAATTCAGAATAGACACACAGAATAGTGTAACAACAAATTCTGTCCTCCACAATGCAGAACCAGGGAATATTCTGTCTCTATGAGAGCACCATTTGTAGTTCAGTATTGCTTCAGACTAAGAGTGGAAGGTGCACTGGCAGTAGAAAATGAAAGTTTTCCTACCAGTCACCTTTTTCTACAATCAGTATTCACTTATTTGTTACATTCCTCTAATGGCTTTTCAGAGTTCTTACAGAGTTGAGTCTATCAATTCTTTGGTTGTTTTCCATGGTGATAACATGGGATAACAGGAATGTGGAACTGCCCACTCCACATCTTCTAGGAAGATATTATGCTTCATTTCCTATTGTTACAGTAATTTCTTTGGCCTTTACCTTTGCAGTCTTTGACCTGTGTTAAATCCGCACCTGCAGTGGTTATAATACTACCTAGGTGCAAGTGAGAATTTGTAGTCTGCCTTCTTTGCTTCATCCTGATCATCTTTGCATAGTTTTGTAAGGATAGTTGAGTAGCTTAGGAGTTTCTTTCCTGATGCTGCCAGACTTTGTCTTACGACCTTGTGTCCATGTTCTTTGGTGGATGACTAGTTTCAGATGTATCACATACTGAAGTGGTATCTGTGGAGAGTGTGTCTGGTTTCTTGTCTGAATCCTATGGTCAGGCTTTCTAGCTCTCCCAGTTCATATGGTTGAATGCTACCCCACTGGTGTCCCATGGCTGCTTGAGCCAAGGGTGCATCTTCCTAGAGTAGCTGTGTGTGTCAGCCTGGGGTTGGTGTTCTGTATGTGGGTCTTTCTGTTGTCGGGCTGAGAGCCAGTCACATAAGTGAGTCCATTTCCAGGTTTAAAGAGTAATGTGGGGGTATAGTCTCAAGGGTTCCACCAGTGTCCATCTGACCAGCAATTCTGGTCAATTTTGTTTTTTATTTTTGTTCCATCTTTTTCCTCCCACTCTATCCAGGCTCTCCAGGATTCATTTCTGAGTGGTTGGTATTGGTAACTGGACATCATCTAGTTGTTTTGGTCTCTGGTCATGGAAGCTGAGGTTCTCATGGTCCATCTTATCTTTGGATTAATTGTTTCCAGATGACCTTGATTTTCTTCACTTTTCTTTTCTCCATTCTAGAGGAGGCCAATAGTTGCATCTTAGATGGTGGCTTGTAACCTTTTAAGATCCTAGTTGTTACTCACCAGATTAGGTTGTAGAACAAAATTTTTATAGACTGTGTGCAAATTGCACATGATGTCCTTTAAGGCTGTGGTCCAAACCCTCTAGGTCTGGTGATTCTCTCTCATAAGATGCTTGGTTGTCTCTGCAGTTACTCCCACCCTGTCTTCTGTTGCTTCCGTAATGTATGTGGCTAATTTTGTAGCACAAGTGCACATGTAAGATTATCTTCAGCCAGATCTGTCTTTGGTCTATGGTATATTCCTGTTCGCCTACTCTCACATGATCTTCTTACCTATCTATGCATTTATCCATAGCCTTGTGTTTGGTGTTAGTGGTAATGTAGTATTTGTGTATATACTAGTATTTACCTCTGTTGTCTATATCTTACTTGCACATTTCAGTGTTCTTCCTTTCCCCAGTGTCATGATGCTGGTCACAAACTCTTTTCCTACTGTCTCTCCCCTCACCCAAATCAACATGTGACCCCAAGAGTCTGAAATTTTCTCTCCCCTTCTCTCCCATCCCCTATAACCAACAAAGTGAATTTCCTTCCCTAAGTAAAACTTCCCTTAACTTTTTACAACAATGGGCTCATACAATATTTGCCTTGTGTGTGTGATTGACTTATTTTACTCAGCATAGTATCCTCTAAATTCATCCATGTTGTGAGATGATTCTTGTATTCTTCATTATTCTTTAATGTTGCATAATATTCGATTGTTTTCCAGTCATATATCCGACAGTGTTTCACTGCTATTCATAAGGCTTTCACTGGCCAATTCTTTGAGAAGCAGATGGCCTCTTCCTTTTTCCAAGTCTATCTTAGTCTGGAAGATTCTTCCAAATCTATCCTGGAACCAGTGCAGCCGGAATATATCTTGGAAGTGAGAATGGCCAGACTTTGTCTCTCCTACTTTGGTTACATTGTTAGAAGAAACAATTCTCTGGAGAAGGATGTCACATTTTGTAAAGTAGAAGGTCAACGAGAAAGGGGAAGGCCTTCAACAAAGTGGATTGACACAGTGGCTGCAGTAATGGGCTTAGGTATAGTAGGGATCATGAGGCTGGAGCAGCACCAGGCAGTGTTTAATTCTGTTGGACATAAGGTTGCTATTTGTTGGAGACAACTCGACAACACATAATAGCAACAGAAATTCCATTGTGTGAATGTACCATAGTTTGATTATTCAATCATCTGTTTATGGGCATTTAGGTTGTTTTTATTTCTTTGCTATCATGAATTGTGCTGTAGTGAACATGGGTGTACATATGTCTGTTCATGTCCTGTCTCTCACCTCTTCAGGATACATTCCTTATAATGGAATTGTTGGATCAAATGACATTTCTGTTTTCAGTTCTTCACGGAAACACCATACCATTTTCCAGAATGGTTGGACTATTTTGCAATCTTAGCAGCAGTGTATGAGAGTTCAAGTCTCTTCACAGCCTTGCCAGCATTTGTTATTTTCTGTCTTGTTGAACTTTGCTATTGTAGTTGGGGTGAGATAGTATATCATTGTTGTTTTGATTTACATCTCTCTAATGACTAATGATCATGAGCATTTCATCATGTGTTTGTTGGCTGCTGGTATATCCTATTTAGTGAAGTGTCTGTTCATTTCTTTCCCCTGTTTTTGAATTGGGTTGTTTGTCTTTTTGGTATTGAGGTCCTGAAGTTCTGTATAGATTTTGGACATTAGTTCTTGTCAGATATGTTTTGCCCAGTCTGTAAGTTCTCTTTTACCCTCCTCTAGAAGTCTTTAGATGCACATTAAGAATTAAATTTTTATAAGGTCCCATCATAGAGTTTCTATTCTGCCTGTGCATTTTGGTTTATGCTTGATAGTCCCCTATTTTAGGGCCCCTATTTTATCTTTCGGGATCTCTGGTAGCATAGTGGCTAAGGCACTTGACTGCTAACCAGAAGGCTGGTGGGCGATTCAAACCCACCAGCCACTCCTCAGAAGGAAGATGGGGCAATCTACTTCCGTAGTGATACTGCCTCGGAAAACCCAAGGATGGGTCGCTATGAGTCGGGTCCGACTCAACGGCACATAACAACAACAACAACAACATTTTATCTTTCATGACCTTTATAGTTTTGGGATTTACATTTAAGTCTTTGATCCAATTTGAGTTCATACTTGCATATGGGGTGAACTGTAGGTCTACAAGTGTATATCCAATTTTGCCAGCACCATTTGTTGAAGAGGTTGTCTCTCCCCTATTACTAGGGTTTTGGTCCTTTGCCAAAGATCAGTTGTCCAGAGATGGATGGGTCTATTTCTGAGTTTTTTACTCTGTTCCATTGGTCTATCTATCATTATACTAATACCATGCCATTTTGACTACTGTGGCTGTATAGTAAGTTCTGATGTCTGGGAGTGTGAGACCTCCTACTTTATTTTTCCTATTCGGCAGTGGTTTGCTTGTCTTTCCATATGAAATTAGTGATGGGTTTTTCCATGTCCTTGAAAAATATTGATGGAATCTGGATCAGGATTGCTTTGAATGTATAGATTGTTTTGGGTAGTATTGACAGTTTCACAACATTCAGTCTTCTATCCATGAATAAGGCAAGTTCTTCTATTTATGTAGACCCCATGTAGTTTCTTGCAGTAGTGTTTTGTAGGGTTTTTTGTTTGTTTGTTTGTTTTTGTATGAGTCTTTTAGGTCCCTGGTAGGATTTATTCCTAAGTATTTTATCTTTTCAGTAGTTTTTGTGAATGGTTTTATTTTCCTTATTCCCTTTTCAGAGCCCCCTTTGTTGATGTAGAAGAATCCAACGGATTTTTGTATGGTGACCTTGTATCCTGCTACTTTGCTGGACCTTTCTATTGGTTCTAATAATCTTCTTTTTTTTACTAAGTCTGTTGCATTTTCTGTGTATAGTTTCATGTCATCTGCAAATACGGATAGCTTTACTTCTTAGCCAGTTTGGATGCCCTTTATTTCTCTTTCTTGTTTTATTGCCCTCTGTAAGACTTCCAATACAGTGCTGAATAGAAGTGGTGATAGAAAGCATCCTTGTCTGGCTCCTGTTCACAAGCAGAATGCTTTGAGTCTTTCTCCATTAACAATATTGTTGGCTGTTGCTTTTGCATATATGCCCTTTATTATGTTGAGGATTTTCCCTTTATCCCTATTTTGCTGAGAGTTTTGAATAGGAATGGTGTTGGATGTTGTCAAATGACTTTTTTTCATCAATTAATAAGCTCATATGGTTATTTTGTTTTGTTTATGTGGTAGATTACATTGATTGCTTTCTGATGTTGAGCTATCATTGCATACCTGATATAAATCCCACTTGATCATGATGTATTATTTCTTTGATTTATTGTTGGGTTCTGTTGGGTTGCCTTTTGGTGAAGATTTTTGCATCTGTATTCACAAAGCATATAAGTCTGTAGTTTTCCTTTTTAGTGATGTCTTTTCTTGCTTTTGGTGTCAGTGTTATGCTTGCTTCACAGAATGTGAATTAGGGAGTAATCCATCTTTTTCTGTGTTCTGGAATATTTTCAGTAATGTAGACATCAAGTCTTCCCTGGACATTTGGTAGAATTCTCCAATGAAGCAATCTAGGCTAGGACCTTTTGTGTGTGTGTGGGGGGGGGGCGGGGCGGAGACTTTTATGACCTGTTTAATTTCTTCTTTTGTTATGGGTCTGTTCAAATATTCTGTGTCTGATTGAGATAGTTTAGGTAGGTCTTGTGTTTTAAAACACTTGTCCATCTCTTCTAAGTTCTCAAATCTGTTGGAATACAGTTCTTCATAATATTCTGTTATTATTTTAATTTGTTGATTCTGTTGTGATGTTTCCCTTTTCATTTATTATTCATGTTATTTGCATCTTCTTGTTCCTTGTCTATGTTAGATTTGCCAGTGGTTTGTCGATTTTGTTAATCTTTTTGAAGAGCCAGCTTTGCGTTTTGTTGATTTTCTGTGTTGTTTTTTTGCTTTCTTCTTCATTTGTTTCTGCTCAGATCTTTATTATTTCCTTACTTCTGGGCACTGTAGGGTTTCTTTTATTGCTCTTATTCTAATTGTTGCAATTGTTGAGTTAATATACCGATTTTTTTTTTTTTTTTTTTTTT
>NW_006922314.1:77723-86788 GCF_000298275.1 Orycteropus afer afer | reverse complement strand
TGCTTTGTATATGTGTGTGTGTGTGTGTGTGTGTGTGTATGTATGTATATAAGGGAGAGCTGGTGGCATAATGCGTAAGGCATTTGACTGCTAACCAGAAGGCTGGCCGTTCAAACCCACCACCCACTCCTCGGAAGGAAGGTTGGGAAGTCTTCATCCATAGTGATACCACCTCAGACAGCCAAGGAGGGGTCACTGTGAGTTGGATCCAACTTGATGGCAGTGAGTATTTTTTTTAATATGTATACATACACATATACATACATACATATATATACATATTTTAAAAAAAACTTCCGTAAATGACAACAATTACGAAACAAAAAGTGGGTGGTTATAGAGCTTTCAGATGGAGGGTAAATCAAGCCAAAATAAAGATGGAACACAACTGTTTTAAACTTAGGAAGAAAATTACAGGGTAATCACAAATAAAATTAATAAACTTTCTAACCAAAATGAAAAAGAAAAAAATCATAAGGATCCAGGAACAGAAAATCAGCAGCAACAAATGAAATGAAAAAAAAAATTGTAAACAAATATAAAAACCATAAACCAAACTCACTGCCATCGAGTTGGGTCCAACTTATAGTGACCCCTCCTTGGGTTTCCGAGACAGTATCACTATGGAAGTCAATTGCCCAACTTTCCTTCTGAGGAGTGGCTGGTGGGTTTGAACCACTAGCCTTCTGGTTAGCAGTCAAATGCCTTAGGCACTATGCCACCAAAAAGAAAATTGTGAGTCCATAGAGTACAGGGGATAGGTCATTTGTGTAATATAAATGAGCAGTATAAATTGAGAAGTATAAAGCTCTCCTCTGTATTTTATTTCCTGATTGTGTTCTGTGTGTCCGTTTTTTGTGGAATTATATTTTTGGGGATTTGTGCTTCAAATATATTAAGAACTCCAAGAATACAGATATTAATATATTAATCTTACATTAAAGCAGATTATTTTGGATGTGTGAGTCTCACCTCACCCTCAAATCTCTCATTCTCATGGGACATTTTGGCTCTTATTTATGTATATTCTCTCTTTCCCCAGGTGAATATAATGCTGGGAACAAACTCAATACCTTTGCAGCTCAGGAGGACAAAGATCTTTTGGAGAGGTGCTTCATGGAGAGGCAGACCACTGAGCATGCAGGCATGGACATACCCAACAAATCTACCTCCTGGAGAGATAGAAAACACAAAGTCTTGGGTGATGGAAGTGAAACTAGAACAACTGTGCTGAAAATGAAGCGAAAGCATATCTCTAAAGGTGAGCTTGATGCCTGCCAGCTGCTTTCTTGAGTGGGGGTGCCTGTTCATGGAGCCAGAAGTGGATGAATAGGTAATTAGGGATGTGAGGTGCACTGCCCACGTTAGATGCAGGAAGCTGCGTCAATCTTACCTAGTTAGTGAGGAAATTTAAAGGTAGTAGCAGGAGAATGTATTTAAATTCAGAATCTTCTTAGGGCAGTGAGTGGGATCCAGGGTCCTTACCCTGGATCAACAGTGACATGGATTTTGTTATCCACGCCTCTGCTACCTACAGAGCCAGATGCAGGATCTCAAACCCAAAGATAGCCTAAGTCCAATAGGCCCACCTTCCAAGATTCTCAAGCAGACAGATTCCCTCTTCACTTACTCCTGTTAGTGACACCTAAGATAGTTTGTTCCCTGAGAGCCTTTAATTTGAACTACTTTTCCATTTTTCTATTAGATGACTGGCCTGAGAGACAAATAGAAGTAGTTCCCCAAACCACTTAGAACACCCACATTGTAAGGAGCTCACCAACCTGAAGATGTGCATTGAATTAACAGGGCTCCATCCTAAGATGCGTTGTGACCTGCACTTTGAAGAATGGGAGCAGCAGATGTCAGTGGCAGACAAAAAACCTGGACAGCAAATTAGAAAAGAATTAGCCAAGGCAGTGAAGCATGGGGTCATTTCTCAGGAGAGTAACATCACTAGAGAGAAACAAGACAGTAAAAAGTCAGAGGCCAAAGGCAGTAAAAGCAGATGCTCATCAGAAGAGTCCCTCAAATCCAGCAACAATGAACAAGGTATGCAAAGTTGCCTCGTACTGTCATGTGAAGCATACTTTCCTGACATCCTTCTGAACCTAAAGTGAAGAGTACAGTGGACAGGCTGCAGCTACTTCACCCAGGTAGAATAGGGGTTAAGATGGACCCAGGAGCTTACCAGTACCCTCATTGCAGCCTCATGCTGTCTTCTGGCTAGACACTGAGCACCCAGGCCTGCCTTGGAAAGGTCCTGCACCCACTCCAACAAGAAGGGACAGTAGAGAAGAAAGAAACCTCTTACTGGTCCCTTTGAAAAACCTTATTACTGGTGTTTTGTAGGTTAAACTATTTGCTGTTTGAATGTGGCATAATTAAATGTTACTGCTTTGAAACCATAATTGGAATATCTTTAAAAACTGTAACTGTTTCAGTAATCAGTGTTAACAAAGGGCTTTCTTTCTGCACCAGCTACAGCTATATAGTACCTGCTGCTTTTCACCCTTCCTTCTTCCCTTCCTTATTATCCAGGTTCACCTATGTTCTCCAGCTCTCTACACATGGAGAGTCTTTCATACACTACTGCAAAAGACAAAGAGGAGACTTTGTCAAACTATATGCCAGTCTTGAGGCTGCCTGACAAACAGCAGAAACTTAAAGAAAGACAGAAGACAAATGTGCTCTGCATAGATGAAGACAAGGATTGTCAGGCTGCTTCCCTGCTGCAGAAATACACTGACACCAGTGAAAAACCATCGGGGAAGAGACTGTGCAAAACTAAGCACTTAATACCTCAGGAATCAAGGCTGGAGTTGTCACTGACAGGGAGCAGTTATGTGGATAATACTGATGGCAAGGTATTTTTAGACATACTCCCAACTTGGACATGTATACTATTCTCAGAAACTTCCTGTTACTTCTCAGGGATAAAATTTTCTTTCCCTGGATTTCTTCAAACAAAATTAATCCTTCTGTTTTAGAGATGCATTTCTGAGTGGGTAGCTGGTGAAATTTTATACTAGTAGTATTACAGTCCCACTCCCCAACTTATAAAACCTATCCTTTGATGGCTGTATTGGGTTGAAAGTATCTCTCCAAAATTCATGTTCTTTCAAAAACCTCAGAATGTGACTCTTATTTAGAAATAGAATTATAAATATCATTATTTAAGATGAGGTCATGTCATAGCTGTATTTAGGTTGTCAGGTGTTTTCAAGTTTTTTTCTGACTCATAGCAACCCCATGCATGAAAAAATGAAGCATTGCTGGACCTGCATCATCCTCATATTTGTTGCTATGTTTGAGTTCATTGTTGTAATTGCTATCAGTCCATCTCATTGAGGTTTTCCTCTTTTTCTTTGACCCTCTACTTTGCCAAACATGATGTCCTTCTCCAGGGAATGGTCCCTCCTGATAATATGACCAAAGTGTGTGAGATGAAGTCTTGCCATCCTTACCTTTAAGGAATATTCTGGCTGTACTTCCAAGATAGATTTGTTTATTCATTTTCAAAAAAACAAAAACAAAAAAAATCACTGCCATAGAGTAAGTTGAACTCATAGCATGCCCTACTTGAGTTTCCCGAGGTGGACTTTCTACAGAAGTAGCTTGCCCAACCTTCCCAGAGCTCCTTAATTCAAAAGCATCAATTCTTATTCAGTTTTCTTTACTCACTGTCCAGCTTTCAGGTGCATTGGAGGCCATTAAAAAGATAATGGCTTGGGTCAGGTAGACCTTAGTCCTCAACATAATATATTTGTTTTATAACATTTTAAAGAGGTCTTTTGCAGCATATTTGCCCAATGCAATAGGCTGTTTGTTTTCCTTGACTTCTGCTTCTGTGGGCATTGATTGTGGATTCATATAAAAAGAAAGCCTTGACAACTTCAGTCTTGTTTCTGTTTATCATTATGTTGCTTATTGTGGTAAGAGAATTTTAATTTTTTTATGTTGAAGTGTAATCCATGTGGAAGGGTGTAATCTTGGATATTCATCAGTCAGTGATTTAAGTCGTCTTCATTTTCAACAAGCAAGATTCTGTCATTTGCATATCACACATTGCAAATGAGTCTTCTCCAGTAAGCTATGTTCTTTTCCATAGAAGAGCCCAACTTCTCTGATACTTGCCCAGCATACACATCAAATATGTATGATGAAGGGACACTGGTGACATACACCTTTACTGATCTTAAATCCTTGTTCTGTTCTAAAAAATATCCCTTGATCCATTTGAAAGTTTTACATAAGCACAATTAAGTGTTCCAGGATTTCCATTCTCATTCACAGGCTTAAGTCTTTGGATAATCAATAAAACACAGATAAACAAACTGACAGACAGGGATGATACTAGAATAGGGTAGACTGTAATCCACTATGGGAGTGCTGGTGGCCTAGTGCCTCAGGCATTTGACTGCTAAACAGAAGAGTGGCAGTTCATACCCACCAACCACTCCTAGAAAGGAAAGTTGGCCAGTGTCCTTATAAAAAGAAGAGAAGAAACAAACACATAAGGAAGGGTGACCATTGGAAATATAAAGATTGGAGTCCTCCTGCCATAAGCAAAGAATAACTAAGGATTGGCAGTAATTGCCAGAATCCAAGAAGGGGCAAAGAAATATCCTCCCCAGCAATGTTCTGAAAGATCATTGCCCTGCTGACAGTTTGATTTTGGACTTGCAGCCTCCAGAACTATGATACAATTGTCTTAAGCCACCCAGATTGTGTGTTCCAGCAGGTCTAGGAAACAATTACAGAGTTAGGTTCCATGAAGTAGAGTGCAACTATAATAAATATCTAAAAATGTGAAAGTGGAATTGTGTAATAGGTAAAGGCTCAAAACTTTTTTTAATCATTTGATAGTAAAAAGCTAGGTTAACTTTGAGAGGCAGTTGGTAAATTACTAATTAAAGTCAATTGGCATTGGAGTCAGTTTTGGTAAGGGTTTTGGTATGGATTGAATTATGTCTCCCAAAAATGATCTATCGATTACTCATATGCAAGTTTAAGTCAAAGCTAAGGAAAATTAAAACAAGTCCACTGAAGCCAAAATATGACCTTGAGTATAACCCATCTGAATCTAGAAGCCATTTGAAAAATAGATTTGATGTTTTGAACACTAATGATCAAAGATCAAATGAGTTGTGGAATGACATCAAGAACATCATAAATGAAGAAAGCAAAAGGTCTTTAAAAAGGCAAGAAAGATAGAAAAGACCAAAGTGGGTGCTGGAGGAGACTCTTAAACTTACTCTTGAGTGGAAAGTAGCTAAAACAAAAGGAAGAAATCATGAAGTAAAAGATCTGAACAGAAGATTTCAAAGTGTAGCTAGAGAAGATGAAGTAAATAATTATGATCAAAGACCTAGAGTTAGGAAACCAAAAGCTGAAAGAACTGAAGAAAAAAATTCAAGCTTCAGGTTGCAATATTGAAAGGCAAAATATTGAACAATGCAGGAAGCATCAAAAGAAGATGGAAGAATACAGAGTCATGGTACCAAAAAAGATTTTTTTTATATTCAGTCACTTCAGAAATAAAATATGATCAAAAGCTGATGATATTAAATGAAGATGTCCAATCTCTATTGAAGGAATTGGTTAAAAAAAAAAAAAAAAAAAAAAAACAATGTTCCAGGAATTGATAGAATACCATTGAGATATGTCAATAGATGGATGCAATGCTGGAGGTGCTCACTTGTTTATGTTAAGAAATTTGGAAGACAGCTACCTGGCAAAATCACTAGTAGAGATCCATATTTGTACCCATTCCAAAGGAAAGATTATGTAACAGACTGTGGAAATTACTGAACCATTTCATTAACATCACATGCAAGTAAAATTTTGCTGAAGATTATTGAAAAAGAATTGCAGCAGCAAATCAACAGGAACTGCCAGAAATGCAAGCTGATTCAGAAGAGGATATGGAACAAGGGATATCATAGCTGATGTCAGATATCCTCAATAAAAGCAAAGAATATGAGAAAGATTTTTACCAGTGTTTTATTGACTGTTTTATTCATAAAAAGGAATTTGTGTGAATCATAACAGATTATGGATACCATTGCTAAGAATGGAAATTGCAGAAGACCTACTTGGTGCTCATAAAAAACCTATACACAGGCCTGGAAGCTGTTGTTCGAACAGAACAAGGGGCTACTGCATAGTGTAAAATCAGAAAAGGTGTGTGTCAGGGCTGTTTCCTTCACTGAACTTGTTCAGTCTGTATGCTGAGCAAATAATCTGATAAACTGGACTATATGAAGGAGAAGACCCATTAACAACATCTGATAGGCAGATGACATAAATTTGCTTGATAAAAGCAAAGAAGACTTGAAGCGTTTCATGATGAAGATCAAAGACTACAGCCCTTAGAATGAATACATCTCAACATGAAAACAAAAATTCTCACTATTGGACCAGTAAGCAATATCATGATTAATGGAGGGAAGGTTGAAATGATCAGGGCATTCATTTTACTTGGATCCACAGTCAATACCCATGGAAACAGCAGTCAAGAAATTAGATGACATGGAGTTCCAGTAAGATGGTGGAATAGGTGGAAGACTGCGCAGATCCTCTTCAACAAAGAAAAGGGAAACTAATTAACACAGATACAGAAGATAATTCTCGACATCTGAACCTTGAAGGGAAGGATATAGATGTGAACTAAACTCCAACTAGCAGAAGAATTTGCGTGAAAATACCAAAACAGGAGACATATGGAGCTGTGGTCTGGCAGTGATCCTTACGGCACAGACAGCTTGGATTTTGCCAAGTGGTGGTAGGACCTAAGAATTAACCTAAAAATAAGACCTGCTACCCAGAAACCACTTGGAGGACTGCTCTGGTGGCTGGGGAATAAAAGGCAAAGCAGCAGTGAAGAGGAAGGTGGGCTGAGCTCTGGACTTCTGTCTGTCTGGAGAGAGCTACCACTTTGAATGTTTACAAGTGGCTTGACCATTTTGGATATTTATAGTGACAGTGTTCTCCCAGATTCCAAGGACTTAAGAATCTGCTTACTGGGAACCACAAAGATCCCAGACCCACAGACTACTGAAAAGGTGCAACTACTGGAAAAGAATGTGAATTGGTTTTTGTTGGGGAAAATGTTCTGTATATGTCTGAGTTCTAGTTGGTTGATTGTACTATTGAGTTCTTCTGTATCCTTGTTGAGTTTTTTACCAGTTGCCCTCCTTCAAAGTGATGTGTTAAAGGCACCTGCTTCTATTGTAGAGTTGTTTATTATCCCTTTAAATTCAGTTAATATTTGCTTCATGTATTTTGGAGCCCTTTCTTGGTTTCCATTGGCTTGGTACATTCTTTTCCATCCCTTAACTCTTAAATTGTTTTTATCTTTGTGTCTAAGGTGGGTCTCTTGTAGGCAGCATATCAGTGGGTCTTTTTTTTCTTATCCAGTCTGCCACTCTCTTTCTCTTGATAGATGCATTTAGTCCATTCACATTGAGTGTAATTAGTGTTGGTATGAATTGATTGCTTCGTTCAATTGTGGTTTTTTGTCGTGTTTTTGGTGTTCTTTGGTCCAAATACCTTTATGTGCCAAGTTCAGTTTTTTGGCTAATGCTTTCTTCCTTTTCTTCTGTATATTTGGTTTGGTGCTTATTAAACCCATGTAAAATGTTTTCCTTACTTCTGCATTTGCTTAGAAGGATTGTTTTCCAAAAACTTGTCCATCTCTTGTAGTTATTGAATCTGTTGGTATACAGTTCTTCAAATATTCTATTAGTATCTTTTTTATTTCAATTGCTTCTGTTGTGATGCCACCCTTTTCATTTATTATTCTTGTTATTTGCATCTTTCTTTTGTTAGATTTGCCAGTGGTTTGTCAATTTTGTTAATCTTTTCAAAGAATCAGCATCTTTTGTTGATTTTCTTTATTGTTTTGTTATTGTTGTTGTCTGTTTTGCTGATTCCTGCTATGATCTTTATTATTTCCTTACTTCTGGATTTGTTATTTCCCTACTTCTGTAGATTTCTTTTTTGCTCTTTTTTATAATTGTTGGAGTTGTTGAGTTAGAGTCTTGATTTTGTTTCTTTCCTCTTCATTGAAGTGTGCGTTATTGCTATAAATTGACCTCTGAGTACTGCTTTTGCTGTGTCCATAGGCTTGGGTAAGATGTATCTTCATTACCATTTGGTTCTAGGAACTTTTTTTATATCATTGTTTATTTCTTCTATTTCCTAGTAGTTTATGAGCAGCATATTATTCAACTTCCACATTTGATGCTTTACCTTTGATCTTCCTATTACTGATTTCTAATTTTATAGCACTGTGGTCCAAGAAAATGCTTGATAGTATTTCAGTGTTTGTAATTTATTGAGGCTTATTTTATGTCCCAATATATTATCTATTCTGCAGAAAGATTCATGTGCACTGAAGAAGAATGTGAATTGTGCTTTTGTTGGGTGGAGTGCTCTGTATGTGTCTATGAGGTCAGGTTGGTTGATTGTGTTGTTGAGTTCTTCTGTATCTTTGTTGATTTAATTTCTAGTTGATCTGTCCTTCTGTGAATGTGCTGTGTTAACATCTCTTATTACTATTGTTCAGCTGTCTATATTCCATTTCAATTCAATTAATATTTGCTTCATGTATTTTGGAGCACTTTCATTGGGTGCATAGATATTTATGATTATAATGGCCTAGGATAAACAACCACCAAGAAAATCCTGACTCACCCATAGCTGCTCTTCACAGATGGTTAAAAGAAATATAAATACAACAAGTCACAATGTCTTGGAAACAATAGACCATCAGAGTCCACACAAAGGAGCAAGATAAAATGGTAGAAACAAGGGAGCAGGATACAGACCAAGAACACATCCCTGCAGAAGAAACAGTATTGGAACTCACTGATAGGATTCAAAAGAATTATATTTAGCTATATTCAAAGGATTGAGAGACAGATAAAAACACAGATAAATCCCTACAAGAATTTTGGGAGAAAATACAAGAACAAAATGACAAAAAAGAAAAATTAGAAATGATTCAAAATCTACAGACAGAAATCCAGAAGATTAATTCTAAATTGTCAGAAGTAGATAAC
>NW_006922314.1:72739-77440 GCF_000298275.1 Orycteropus afer afer | reverse complement strand
AGAAAAAAGATCAAAACAAAATGAAGAAAACCTAAGGTTCATACGGGATACCATCAAAAGGAATAACCTATGTGTCATTGGAATTCCAGAACAGGAAAAGAAAAATGAAACCACTGATAGAATTTTCCAAGATTTGTTGGAGGAGAACTTCCCTCATGTGATGAAAGATGAGAATACATCCATTCAGGAAGTCCAAAGAACCCCAACCAGGATAGACCCCAAAGAAAATCACCAAGGCATATCCTCATCAAACTGATCAAAACGAAAGACAAAGAAAAAATCCTGAAAGCAACACGGGAAAAACAAAAAGTTACTTACAGAGGACAACCAGTAAGAATAATCTCTGATTTCTCAGCAGAAACTATGCAGGCTAGAAGACAATGGGATTTTATATATAAAACCCTGAAAGAGGAAAATTTTCAACCAAGAATTATATACCCGGCTAAATTGTCCCTCAATTATGATGGTGAAATGAGGAGATTTCCAGATAAGCAGAAACTAAGGGAATTTGTTGAAATCAGACCAACCTTACAAGAGATACTAAAGAGAATCCTTTGAACAGAGAACCAAAAACAGAAACAACAACCAACCATTGATACACAAAATGACATAACCCAAAAACCACAGCTATGGACATATCCAAAGTAAAATAAGCTTACAAGATTCTAAAAAGGGAACCAGAGAGGTCAATTGGCAAATGAGGACAACTACAAACCAGAAAGAGGGAAAAGACTGTGTACTTACAGAATTTCTAAATGGTGAGGAAGTCAAGATAGTTGGAAAGTAGAATGGAGTATTCCAAACTCAGGGAAAAATTATAAGTCACAAGGTAACCTCAAAGAAAAATGATAAACCTTCACATCACAATAAAAGAGGACAAACACAAATATTCAGCAAATACAAAAACAACGGCAACAAAGGATATAACAACATGATTCCTAAACATAATGAGCTCAGTTCAGAAAATAATATGGAACAAAGAAACCAGGGACACCAGGAAAAAGCTTATAACAAATGACAGTAACTAATTCATACTTGTCAGTCATTACAATGAATGTTAATGGATTAAATGCATCACTCAAGAGGTGGAGAGTTGCAGATTGGATAAGAAAACAAAACCCATCAATATGCTGTCTACAAGAGACACACCTTAGAGACAGAGAAAAACAGACTAAAAATCAAAGTTTAGAGAAAGATATATCAAGCAAATGGCAATCATAAAAGAGCAGGAGTGGCAGTACTAATTTCTGATCAAACTGACTTTAAGACAAAAACCACCAAATGAGACATTGGAAGGAAGGGTATTATATAATGATTAAAGGATCAATTTAACAAGAAGATATAACCAAAATAAATATCTATGAACCCATGAAAGTACCCCAAAGTACATAAATCAGATTTTAAAAGACTTGAACAGGCAAGTAGATGACTCTGCCATCATAGTAGGAGACTTTTATAAGCCACTTTCAATGAAGTATAGAAAAACTGGAAAGAAACTCAACATTAAGATGCAGATGAGCTAAATAATACAGTCCACCAACTTGACATTACAGACATCTACAGAGCACTTCACCCAACAACAACACAATATACATTCTTTTCCAGTGCACAAGGAACTTTTTCCATGATAGACCATATGTTACGCCAAAAGCAAGCCTTCATAAATTTTAAAACATTGAAATGCTGCAAAGCATCTTCTCAGATCACAGTGATATCAAATTAGAGATGAACAATAGGAAGATCAAAAAGAGTTGCACATGGAAACTGAACAACACTGTCCTTAAGAAAGACTGGATAAGAGAAGAAATAAAAATTGAAATTCAAAAATTCCTTGAATCAAGTGAGAATGAAAACACAACAAACCAAAATCTTTGGGACACAGCAAAAGCAGGGATCAGAGGCCAATTTATAGCAATAAATCCACACATCAAAAAAGAAGGAAGAACCAAAATCAACACACTAAATCAATATCTCCAACAATTGGAAAAAGAACAGCAAGAAAAGCCTACAATCACCAGAGGAAATGAATTATTAAGATTTCAGCAGAAATCAATGAAACAGAAAATAGACATTAGAAAAATAAACAAGACTAGAATTTGGTTTCTTGAAAAGATTAATAAAATTGAAAACCACTGGCAAATTTAACCAAGGAAAAAAGAGAATACAAATAACATGAATAAGAAACAAAATGGGTGATATCACAACAGAACCAACTGAAATAAAAAGGGTAATACCAGAATACTATGAAGAACTCTAGCAGCTCTGGTAGCATAGTGCCCAAGGCACTTGACTGCTAACCAGAAGGCTGCGATTCAAATCTACCAGCCACTCCTCGGAAGGAAAGTTGGGGCAATCTAGATCCATAGTGATACTGCTTCAGAAACCCAAGGAGAGGTCGCTATGAGTCAGGTCTGACTTGACAGCACATAACAACAAAAAGGAATTATACTCCAACAAATTTGAAAATCTGGAGGAAATGGACAGTTTTCTAGAAACACACCACTTACCTAAACTAACACAGACTGATGTGGAAAATTTGAACAGGCCCATCACAAAAGAAGAAATTGAACAGGTCATCAAAAAATTACCAGGAAAAAAAGTCCTGGCCCAGACAGTTACACTGGAGAAATCTACCAAACATTCAGAGAAGAACTGATATGAATCCTACTCAAACTATTTCAAACATAGAAAAGGATGGAACCCTCCCTAACTCATTTTATGAAGCAAGCATAACCTTGATACCAAAACCAGGAAAAGACATCACTCTAAAGGAAAACTACAGACCAATATCCCTCATGAATATAGATGGAAAAATCTGCAACAAAATCCCAGCTAAGACTCCAACAACATATCAAAAAAGTCATTCATTATGACCGTGGTTTTCATATCAGGCATGCAAGGATGGGTCAACATTAGAAAAACAACCCACAAATAGATCCTTTGACCTATGATCAGCTGATCTTTGATAAAGGGCCAACATCATCTACCATATAAATAAAACAAAGGAGAAGAACCACATGATCATATCAATTGATGTAGAAAAGGCATTTGATAAAATCCAACACCCATTCTTGATCAAAGCTCTCAGCAAAATAGGAATATAAGGAATGTTCCTCAACATTATAAAGGGCATCTATGTAAAACCATCAGCCAACATTATTCTTATGGAGAGAGACTGAAACCATTCCCTTTGCAAACAGGAACCAGACAAGGATGCCCTCTATCACATCTTTTCAACATTGTGCTGAAAGTCCTAGCCAGGACACTAAGGAAAGAAAGGGAAATCGAAAGCATCCAGATTAGTAAGGAAGAAGTCAAACTACCCCTATTTGCTGATGATATGATCCCAAACCTAGAAAACCCAAGAGACTCAGTCAAAAATCTACTGGAACTAATTGAGAGATTTAGCATTGTGGCAGAGATACAAGATCAACATCCAAAAATCAGTTGGATTCCCCTACACCAGCAAAAAGATGGCAGAAAAAGAAATAAGGAAATCAATAACATTTACAATAGCTACCAAAAAAATAAAATACCTAGGGATAAATTTTACCAGGGACACAAAAGGCTGATACAAAGAAAACTATAAAAAACTACTTCAAGAGACCATAAGAGATCTAAGAACATCCCATGCTCATGGATAGGAAGATTGAACATTGTGAAAATGTCAGTTCTACCCAAAGCAATCTATACATTCAATGCAATCCTAATTCAGATTCCATCAACATTTTTTAAGGATATGGAAAAACCAACCACTAACTTGAAAGGAAAGAGACCCCGGATAAGCAAAGCACTATTGCAGAAGAACAAAGTAGGAGGTCTCACATTGCCGGACTCAAAACCTACTATACAGCCACAGTAGTCAAAACAGCCTGCTATTGGTACAATGACAGACACATAGACCAATGGAATAGAATTTAGAACCAAAAATAGATCTTTGACCTATGATCAGCTGATCTTTGAAAAAGGGCCAAAATCCACTAAATGGGGGAAGAGAATGTTTGTTTAACAAATGGTGCTGGCAAAACTGGAGATGCATTTGCAGAAAAATGAAACAAGATCTGTGCCTCACACCATATACAAAAACGAACTTTAGATGGATCAAAGACTTAAATGTGAAACCTAAAACTATGGAGTTCCTTAAGGAAAAACTAGGGCCAAATTTAGGGGCACTAATATATAGCATAAATATAAATGCACAACTCCAAATGCACAAACAGCAGAAGAGAAACTAGATGAATGGAACCTTCTAAAAATTAAATTTTTATGTGCTTCCAAAGACTTCTCCAAAAGAGTCAAGAGAGAACCTACAGAATGGGAAAGAATATTTGGCAATGATATATCTGACAAGGGACTTATCTCTAGAATTTATAGAAAACTCCAACACCTCAATAACAAAAATACAAACAATCCAATTAAAAAATGGGAAGAAGACATGAATAGACACTTCACCAAGAAGGATATTCTGGTGGCCAACAAACATATGAAGAAGTGCTCACAATCATTAGCCATTAGAGAGATGCAAATCAAAATAATGAGATACCATCTTGCCCCAGTACAAACAGCAAAGTTCAACAAGACAGAAAGTAACAAATGCTGGCGAGGATGTGGAGAAATTGGGACACTCATACACTGCTGGTGGGACTGTAAAATGGTACAACCATTGTGGAAAGCAGTATGGCGATTCCTTCAAAAGTTGGA
>NW_006922314.1:61079-72154 GCF_000298275.1 Orycteropus afer afer | reverse complement strand
TTTGCACATATAGCACTGCATTGTCAGTGAAGGCAAACATGGATATGCAGTTGGATAGATGGGTGGAAGCTGAACTATTAGGTATGTCTATGCAGCAGGGAGTGTACCCAAGACAATGTATAGGGTTGGCAGACAATGGTTCTGCAAGTATATTTGTATGTTTTGTATGAACTCTGAGGGATATAGTGGAGCTGACAAGGTACAAAGTTGTAGTCACTTCTTGGTCACAGCCAGCTACCCACAGGTACTGAGTAGTTGAACCTGTGGGCTCAGGACCATAGTCGCAGGGGACATCAAGTTGAATTGTCATAACATACTGCATAAAACATTGTTACATGTCCTACTTTGGTGAGTTAGGGACTGGGATCTTAAAAGCTTGCAAGCAGCCATCTAGATACAGGGATGGGTCTTTCCTCGTCCAGAGTATAGATTGTTGTTGTTAAGTGTCATCGAGTCATTTAGTATAGAAGAATGAAGTAAACCCAAGATTCATGGAAACAATTAGTCCTCATGACTGGTGCACCGTGCCATCCTCAGCCTACATGAGTATGAGACCAGAAGAACTGGGTGGTGCCTGGCTGCCACTGTCAAATACTTGGGGGTGGGGGGAATCTATGTGGGAGATCCTGGATAGAGATGGAGAACAATATGGAACAAAACTCAAAATAATTTGGAAAAAAAAAGAGACCAGGTTTGCTGGTCTGATAGAGCCTGGCAGACCACTGAGACTATGGTCCCTAGATGCTCTTCAGGTCTGGAATTGAACTCACACCTGTGGCTTCTAGCCAAATAAAAGACAGGCATATGAGTTGAACATGGACCCGAGGTAGATACTTTCCTTGGAGAGAACAATCATGGGAGAAAGAAGGGCTGTTTATGCACAGGGAGACAGTTCAGAGGGCAGGAGTGCACGGAGGGATGGACAGAGGAAAAAGGTAACTATCAGGAGAAGGTGGGAGGGGAGTTGTTACATAGGGGTAAACTGTCACTGTCATGAGACAACATGTATGTGAACTTCTGTATGGAAAGTTAATTTGCTCTGTAAACTTTCACCCAAATCACAATTAAAAAAAAAAAAAAAAGAAATTAGATGACATATTGGTAAATCAACTGCAAAAGACCTCTTTAAAGTATCAAAGAGCAAAGTTGTCACTCTGAAGACTAAGATGCCCTTGACCCAAGCCATTGTCTTTTCAATGCCTCATATGCATGTGAAACCTGGACAGTGAATGTGAAAATTGAAGAACTGATGCATTTGAATTGTGTTGACAAAGAATATTGACTGTACCATGGACTGCCAGATGAATGAACAAGGCTGTTTTGGAAGAAGGACAGCCAGAATGGTTGTAAGTAGAAGTAAGAATGGTCAGACTTCACTTACGCGTTGATCGTGTTATCAGGAAGGACTAGTCCCTAGAGAAGAACATCATGCTTGATAAAGTTAGAGGGTCAGCGAAAAAGAGGAAGATCCTAAATTAGATAAGGATTTGTGAGGATGATGGTGGACTGGGCATTGTTTTCTTTTGTTGTACATAGGATCGCTGTGAGTTGAAATTGACTTAGTGGTACCAAACAACATAATTGTGGATTAATTCCATCGGATCATAGAGTTTTCTTTGTTATATTAATGAGATGATATCGGTGTGGGATATGTCATAAACCAATCACTTTGGAGCAGTAAAAGGAGAAATTTAGGCACAGAAGCAAGGGAGCATAAATGGAGAACTACAGATGCCACTTGATGATCATCAAAAAAGAGATAAAAATCTTTTCTCAGAGAAGACAAAGTGAGGCTTCTCAAAAAAATGATGTCCTGAATTCAGACTTCCTATCTCCTAAATTGAGAAATTTGTTCATTAAAGCTAATTATGTGTGGTATTTTTGAGAGTTTCAGAAGGAAGTGAGGAGTGTTATAGATGAAGCTTTTATCATCTCAGAAAGTACATTTATTATGGACAGAATGTTCTATAAATCTGTTTTTTTGTGAGACATCAGATGAAAAAGAGGAATGTATGATTGGATATGAAGGAAAGGAGATTTATGTTACGAAATGCCAGAAAACTAGACAGAATTTTATATTCA
Organism: Orycteropus afer afer; assembly: GCF_000298275.1. NCBI lineage: Eukaryota > Metazoa > Chordata > Mammalia > Tubulidentata > Orycteropodidae > Orycteropus > Orycteropus afer. The sequence continues at coordinate 70,072 of NW_006922314.1, read as the reverse complement.
CTGTTATGTGGAAAGTTGAGTTTGTAAGCAGTGCATTTTGGTATTTAGCTGAAAAGAGTTTTAAGCAAAATATGGGAATTGCCATTTTTGTTGTTGTTGCTTACAGAAATGTGTAAGAGAAAAGCAGTAAATTGAAAGATTTGTTAAGCATAAAAGGAAAGAGGGACAAGAGTGTGGCTAGACAATCATTTTCTAAAGGCATTAGGCCAGTCACCTAATTCTGTCAATTTGGATTTAAGGAGACAGACAAAATAAAGAAAGGCTGTTGAACTTGTGGTAGGAAACAGGCTGATAAGTGATACTTCAAGAAAAAGGGAAATGGCTCTGAAGGTGACTCAGTACAGTGGCCCTGCTGCTACTGCCACCACAGGCCCAGAGTATGCAAGCTTGGGGGTGGCATCACCAGTTCCAGTAGTGCCAAAGACAGAGGATGGAATTACAGATAATTCTTCTCAGGCCTTAAAACTATTGGAACTTGCCTTGCTGGGTTTTGGACTTGATTGAGATCCATGTCTTTAATATTCCTTTTAGTTTCTACATTTTGGAATGGAAATAATTATGCTATACATTGTAACTCTTGATTTTGGACTTCTAGCCTCCAGAATATGAGAGAATAAGATTCTGTTGTCATAAGTCACTTTGTGATGGCAGCCTTAAGAATTAATACAATGTCTGAACCTTCCTAAAAAGAAAAGTTAAAAAGTGCTTTCCTCCACTGTAACTTGGGCAGAGATATGTGTTTGAAGTTTCTGTCTTAATTGTGTGTATTACTTGTTTTTATGACAGGTGACTGTCCAGAAGTTCAGAAAACAACTAAAGTCTACTTTTGACCTTGATTTGTTACCAACCAAATGGGAACAAAAGTCCTTCAAAAACTTACAACAGTTTCTACCAGCTTCCCAGTCCTTGCAGGTACCATGCTTAACTTCTCAAAAAACAGCCCAATTGCATGCAGTGCCACCAGAGGCCCGAAGATTGATCGTGAATAAGAGTGTTGGTGAGACCCTCCTGCAGCGGGCTTCCCGGCTTGGCTATGAGGTGAGTCTTCCAGGTACTCTGGAGTAAGAAACCCCTAGCTGTGGTTGAGAGGTGAGTATGATATTATATTGACTGTATGACTTTTTCAAGCATCTAGATCTGTAGTGACTCATTTAATCCTTTGAGCTGATTTGGACTCATGTGGACACTAAACAATAGAATAGGACTGTCCCATAGAGTTTCCAAGGTTATACTTATTTATAGAAGCAGACTGCCTCTTCTTCCCATGGAGCAGCTGGTGGGTTCAAACTGTCAACCTTTTGGTTAGCACTTAAATGCTTTAACCATTAGTAACTTCCAAGGAGCATTCTGGCTGCACTTCTTCTAGGACAGATTTGTTAATTCTTGTGGCAGTCCAAGTACTTTCAGTGTTCTTCTCCAACACAATTCAAAGGCATCAACTCATTTTCACTCTTTATTCATTGTCCAACTTTCACATGCATATGATGCACTTGTTTGGTCTCCTGACTGCTGCTTCCATAGGTGTTGATTGTGTATCCAAGTAAAATGAAATCTTTGACTTTTTTTAAATTGTGATTTGGGTGAAAATTTACAGAGAAAATTCACTTTCCATACAGCAATCCACATACACTTTGTCTCATGACATTGACCACAATTTACCACAATGCAACAGCTCCCCTCCCACTTCCTCTCAAAAGTTACTTCTTCCCTGTGTCTACCCTCCATGCACTCCTGCCCCCTGACCTTTCTCCCTATCCATAAGCAGCCCTTCTTTCTCCCATGATTGTTCTCTGCAAAGAGTGTATCTACCTCAGGTAAATGTTCAAAACATACACCTGTCTTTTGTTTGGCTGGAAACCACAAGTGTAGGTTCAATTCCATACCTGAAGGGCATCTAGGGACTATAGTCTCAGTGGTTCCACCAGGCTCTGTCGGACTAGCAAACCTGGTCCCTGCCTTCCCCCCCCTTTTTTTTCTCCAAATGATTTTGAATTTTTTTCCACATTGTTCTCCCTCTCTGCCAAGGATCTCCTACATAGATCCCCTTCCAAGTGGATGACAGTGGTAGCCAGGCACTATCTAGTTTTCTGGTCTCATAGTCATATAGGCTGCAGATTGGATGGTGTACCAGTTGCTAGGACTCGTTGTTTCCATTAATTTTTGGTTTTCTTCATTCTTCTTTGCTCTGGATGAGGAGAGACTCATCATTGCATCTAGACGGCAGCTTCTAGCTTTCAAGATCCCAATTGCTACTTGCCAAAATAGGAGATGGAACAATGTTTTGTATAGTATGTTATGCCAATTGAGCTTGATGTCCCCTGTGATTATGGTCCCAAGCCCACAGGTTCTACTACTAGGTTCCTCTGGGTAGCTGGCTGTGACCAAGCAGTGACTACAACCTTGCCCCTTGTCAGCTCTACTATACACCTGGGAATTCTGATCATTCACATAAATTTATAGGACCATTTTCTATCAGCCCTATATGTGTTCTTGGATACACTCCACACCTCATAGACATACCTAATAGTTCAGCCTGTCCACCCATCTGTCCACCCATATGCCCCTGTTTGCCTTCACTGACAATGCAGTACTGTATGTGCAAAATGGTTCATCTTTGTTGTCTGTACCTCCCATGCACCTCTCTATGTCTTTCTGTTCCTCAGTGCCACCATATTGATCACTCATATTTGGTACACTGCCCTTCTCTTCACCCAAATCAATACTTATATCTATCTATCTAACAGTGTTCCCTCCCCTCCCCTCCCACCCCTGATAACTTAACAATGAAAATTTTCTTCCATAGATAAACCTTTTCTTGACTTTTACAATAATGGACTAATACAATATTTGTCCTTTTGTGGTTGACTTATTTCACTCAGCATAATGTCCTCCAAGTTCATCCATGTTACATGGTGTTTTGCAGATGCTATTATCCATCTTGGGAGCTCTGGTAGCATAATGCCTAAGGCACTTGACTGCTAACCAGAAGGCTGGAAGTTCAAACCCACCAACCACTCCTTGGAAGGAAGATGGAGCAATCTACTTCCCTAGTGATACTGTCTTGGAAACCCAGGGAGGGGTCACTATGTGTTGGGTCCGACTCGACAACATATAACAACAACAACAACATGATCCATTTTACAGCCGCAGTGATACCCCTCATTCCACATCCTCTTCTAAATCCAACTTGCATTTCTGCAGGTTTCTGTAGAGTAACTAAAAGAAATGGAAGAAATGATTAAATGAAAGACTTCAGCAGAAGATTTCAAATTGTACTTCAAGAAGACAAAATGTTATGTATTTAAATAAAGTGGGTAAAGACCCAGAGCTGGAAAACTAAAAGGGAAGAACCATATAGGCATTTCTCATGCTGAAAGAAGTGAGGAAAAAATTAAAACTACCTAATGCACTAATGAAGGATTCTGTGGACAAAATATTGTATGATGCAGGAAGCATCAAATGAAGATGGAAGGAATACACAGAGTCACTGTACTGAAAACAGTTGGTCAACATTCACACATTTTGGTAGGTAGCGTATGATCCAGAGCTGATATGACTAAATAAAGAAGTCTGAGCTTTACTAAAGATATGGTTCCAGTAATTGATAGAATACCAACTGAAATATTTCAAAGAACCAGTGCTAGATTTGCTCACTGAAGTATGCCAAGGAATTTGGAAGACAGCTACCTGGGCTAACTGACCGGAAGTGGTGATTAATCATACGTAATCCAAAGAAAGTGATACCAAAGAATACAGAAAATAATGAACAACACCACTTACATCATACGAAGTAGAATTTTGCTAAAGATAGTTTCAAAATCGATGTGGCAGTATGTCAATAGAGAACTGCCAGAAATTCAAGCTGGATTCAGAAGAGCACATGGAACTAGGGATATCATTGCTGAAGTCAGACAGATACTGGCTTAAACCACAAAATACCAGAAAGATGATATATCTGTATTTTATTGCCTATGCAGAGACATTCAGCTGTGTAGAAAACAAATTAATTATGAATAATGTTGCTAAGAATGGGAATTCCAGAACATTTAATTGTGCTTATGTGAAATCTGTAAATAGACTAAGAAGCAACCGTTTGAAGAGAACAAGAGGATACTACATGGCTTAAAATTTTTAAAAAAGTGTGTATCAAGATTATATCCTTTCACAATTCAAGCTGCATAATAATCTAAGAAGCTAAATGCTAACCACTGGAAAGGGTTCAAAAGTAGAGATCCTGGTTAGAGTGGGAGGAAAAATGTGGAACAAAATACAAAAATGATCAAAATTACAAGTCAGATAGAGACTGGTGGAACCCTCAAGACTATGGCCCCAGGTTATCCTTTGCACTTAGAAATAAACTCATTTCTGTAGGTTGGCTCTCAGCACAACAGTAGGAAGATCTACATGTAGTACACCAACCCCAGGGAGATGCACTCCTTTGATCAATCAGCCATGAGACATTAGAGGGGCAGCATTCACACAGCTGGAAAGCTGGACAGACAGGAATGCATAGATAAGGACACAGGGAGGGATTACTCATAGGGAAGAAAGGGGAGGAGAGTTTTATATGATTGGGGATGATGATCAGGGCCTGAAATCAAATGTGCACTAACTGTTGAATGTAAAACAAATCTTCTGTATACATTTGTACCCAATGCACAATAAAAAAAATGTATGAAGAATTTGCTGTCAGGATTGAGGAAGATCTGTGATATGCAGATGATACAACCTTTCTTGCTGAAAGTGAAGAAGACTTGAACCACTTACTGACGAAGATAAGGGACTACAGTTTCAGTATGGATTGAAGATCAACCAACATAAAAAAAAAAAAAATCCTCACAGCTAGACCAGTAAACAACATCATTCCCTTTTCTTCCTGTTATACTACAAACGTTTTTTAGAAATGTATTTTGAATTTTGTCAAATACTTATTCTGAATCAATTGATATGACCATGTGGGTCTTTTGCTTTGTTTTATTTTTATGGTGGCCTACATTAATTGTTATTTCTAATTTGAAGCCATACATGTGTACATACTATAAATTCCACTTCTCATGTTATTGTACTTTTATTTTTAAAATTAGATTCTGTTGGCTGTGATTTTGTTGAGGATTTTTTTCATCTGTGTTTCTGAAGAATAGTGATCTGTAATTTTATTTTTAGGTGCTATCCTTTCCTGGTTTTGATATCAGGTCTCCATAAAATTAATTCAGGGGTATTCCATCCTTTTCTGTGTTCTGGCATAATTTTAATAGAAATGGTGTCAGCTCTTCTCTGAATGATTTGTGGAATTCTTAATTGAAACTCTCTGGGCTGGGACTTAATTTTGTTGAGAGGTTTTCTTTCTTTCTTTTGTATAAAAGACCTGTCCAGTTTATTCTTTATTGGGGAGGTGTTCAATTTTTCTACCTCAGTTTGTGTTAGGTTGAATGGCTTGTGTGTTTTTAGAAATTTGTGCATTTCTTCCAGATTTTCAGGTATGTTGGAGTAGAGTTCCTTATAGTGTTCTGTTATCATTTTTATTTTGGTTGTTTCTGTTGTGACATTACTCGATGCATTTGTTATTTTTGTGTTACTCACATCTTGTCTTCCTTTTCCTTAGTTAAATTTGCCAGCAGTTTGTCAATTTCATTAATCCTGTTGAAGAATCACATTTTACCCTTGAGTCTTTCCATTGTTTTTCTGTTTCATTTATTTCTGCTGTAATCTTTATTTTCTTTCTTCTGTTGACTATAGGCTGTGAATAGGCTGAGCATGTGTTGCCCACTGTCTGTTATTGGTGCAGAAGTGCAAGAACAGGTGGTGGCACTTGCCCATTGGGCTGGGCAGTTTATGGCAGGTGTGGTGGTGTGACTGACAAGTGGGGACATATTGTGTGCCTCCTGTTGTATGGGGCAGTGCACATGGTAAGAATGAGAAAAAAATGAATACAATAAATGAAATGAGGAAGAGGGAGAAAATAGGTAAAAAGGAGGAAGAATCAATGGGTGGGGAGGGAAAAACCAGATGTGATGTGACTGATGGAGGGGTGAGGGAAGAATTCTAGCAAACTGGGTGGCAGAGGGGATGCCAGGTTGGTGTCCTTAGCCACTGGGTTGGTAGTGGTGAGAAGGCCTTACCCCTAGTCACTGGGAAGGTGAATATGGGGTGAAATTAGATAATGTACCTCTGTGTTTGCCATTCAATGGCATGGGTCCCTTTCATTTCTCAGTGAGTACAATTGATTATCTGGTTCCTGCTTTGACTCAAGCAAGAGAAGAACAGCCATTTGGGCTCCAGTATCTTCGCCTTCATGTGGATCCCCTACACAAATGACTACGGGCAACTACTTAATGAGTAGTTTTAACTCTAATTGCTGACTCCTTCTCTCTTCTGTGGTCAGCTGCCATGGAGTCAGACCCAACTCATAGCAAGCCCTTCTTGGGTTTCCAAGGCAGTATCACTTCAGAAGTAGATTGCCCAACCTTCCTTCTGAAGAGTAGCTGGTGGGTTTGAACCGCAAGCCTTCTGGTTAGCTGTCAAGTGCATTAGGCACTATGTTTCATGCCTTACTTCTTTTTGTTTTTCTTTTTTAAAACTCCTCTGCTTCTCTGTACTTTCTCTGTCCTAAATCTAGCTCGTGTTCTACTTGCCTTGTTTTACTGCCAGTATCTTTACACTGTGTCTCTCTTTTTGGGGATTCCATAAAGTTGACTTCTCTTCACTCATGTGTGTTGCCTTTTGTACCTTAAAACATATACACTGTGTCAGGTGTTTGTTCTCTCATTGTTTTCTATTTCTTTTCCAATCAGAGTTTAATGTAATTCTTTATTCTTTCATTCCATATTCAGAGTTCCAGATTATCATCATCTGTATCTTTTTTTTTTTTTTTTTTTTTTTTTTTGGTTTCTGGGATCTTTGTTAAAGGGGAATTGAGCAGAGTATGTCTCTTGTCTCCTTTGCAGTATGACTTCTTTAACTTAACTGTTTATGGGCACATGCTTCTATTCTACACATTATAAATAGGGTCATAAGCACCAATATAAGGTTCAAAACTTTAAGATGTCTCTTTTGGGGATTCAGTTTAATCCATAACAACGTGATATATCCAATGCTTAACATTAATCCAAGCAAATATGATATTGTATTGATTCAGTCTGTGGTAGAAGAAATAGACAAAATACAGGTGATAATTTGAAGCATTTTAAGTAACATACGTAAACTTCTCTATAACAGAAGCATTACTGCTTATGATTAGATTCCTGGTCTTCCTAAAAAGGGCACGAGGACATAGCTAACCTTTATATAATCTGTCATGAATTGATTATTGGTTATTGTTGTTGTTGTTCTTAGCTGCTGTTAAGTTGGCACTGACTCACTGAGACCCATCTACAACAGAATGGAACATTACTCTATATTTCTCTATTCATGGTCATTGGCGTGCTTGAGTGCATTGTGTAACCATTGTATATTTTGAGTGTAATCTAGGGGCTCTCCTTCCAGCACTGTAAAATGTTTGTGGTAGTTATGGCTCTCTGTCAATTTGGCTGAGCAGTGGTTTTGAGTGGTGTGGCAATTGGATGTAGTTATTCCACTGATGGCATTGTAGTTATTTTCCATAGTAGAATCTGCTATGAAAAGCTAAGCAGTTGAAAGGAAGTTACATTCAGGGAATGGTCTGCTTCTACTATATAAATGGAGAAGCTTTGGGAAAGATCTGTAGCTTTTTGACATATTTGGATTCTGAATTTGGCTGAGTCTTCATCTCTAGTTCATGGACTTGATCCAGTGGCCTGCCATGTGGTCTGTTGATCTTGGGATTGTGCCATTTTACCTACCACTCTGGGATTCATCAGCCTTACCATCCAATTGGATGACGCAGAAGTCTTCAGCTCCAGTGAGCCTGGAATAAGAGGCAGAGCTGACACTCAAGTTTGAGGACCTTTACCCTGCTCCTAGAACACTCTTAATTAGGACTTACAGCTCCCCAAACTGTAAAACAATTAATACCTGTTTGTTAAAGCCATCCACTTATGGTATTTCTATTATAGTAGCAATAGAGAAATAAGACAGTGTTCAACTCTGATGGGTACATTTTTACTAATTTTTGGAAGTAGATCACCAAGATTGTCTTAGTTTGGAAGCTCCACTGAAGCCAAGGGTGACGATGTTGGCTTCTGAAACACCAGGGACATAGCTCTCAGTGTCATAGCAACATACAAGCCACCATTCACATGTGCTGAAACCCCCAGAACATATAATCTGTACTTCTGTATAAACTTGTCTTGTCATCACTGCCACATTGAATTAACTGATTCAGTCAGGATGCCTTTGAACTTACTAATGTGTCCTTTAAGATGTTTTCTGGAGGGGGAATAGGCAGACAAGTGACACCTTCTTTGTTGAAAACTTTCTTCAACAAAGAAAAGAAAAACCAGTTGACAGAGATACAGAAGATACGTCTGGAACCCTGAGCTTTGAAAGAAACTATACAGAAGTGAATTAGGCACCAACTAGTGGAAAAACCTGAATGAAAACAGTTTGAGTACAGAAACAGTCAGAGCAGTAGACTGTCAGCTACTCTGAGGAGACCAACAGCCTGAATATTTCCTAGTGGTGTTTGTTAGGACCTGAGAATTGACCTAAAGATCAGTCCTGCTTACCAAGAACTGCAGGGACAACTGCTCTGATGGACTATGACTAGGAAGATAAACAATAATGAGGGAGACAAACTGAGCTATGGACTTTCTGCTTTCTGGAGGGCGCTGCTATTTTGATTGTTTACATGTGGCAGCCATTTTGGATATTTAAAGTGACCAGGGGTGTAGCCATTTTAAATGTTTACAAGTGGCGATAATTTTGGATTTTAAAGTGATAGCATTCTCATTTGGATTCCAGGGACCTAAGAACAGGCTCTGTTTTCTAGGGTTAGCAAGGACATATGAGAGGCCGACAAAGGAAAGGAGACAGGTGGTGAGTGTATAAGTGCTGTCAACTAGTGAATAGAGGAGCAC
>NW_006922314.1:59062-60390 GCF_000298275.1 Orycteropus afer afer | reverse complement strand
CAACCAAGAATTATGTACCCAGAAAAATTGTCCCTCAAATATGATGATGAAATTAGGATATTCCAGATAAGTAGAAATTAAGGGAATTTGTTAAAACAAGACCAACCTTACAAGAGATGCTAAAGGAAGCCCTTTGGACAGAGAAGCAACAACAGCTAAGAAGAACTGACCATTAACACACATGATAATGTAATCAAGAAAACAACCCAGCTATGGAAGTATCCAAAGTATAAATAAACCTACAAGATTGTAAACAGGGAATCAGAGACACAAACTGACAAATGAGGACAACTATAAACCAAAAAGAGAGGGGAAAATCTGTGTTGTTACAGAACTTTTAGATGGTAGGGAAGTCAAGACAACTACAAGATAGAATGAACTGTTCTAAACTTGGGAAGAAAACTATAAATCACAGAGTAACCTCAAAGAAAAATGGTAAACCTTCACATCAAAATAAAAAAGAAGACCAGCATAAACATTCAGCAAATACTAAAACAATAGCAATGAAGGAAGTGATAACACGATTCATAAACAAAATGAGCTCAGCATAGAAAATTATATGGAAAAAAAATCGACACAATGAAAAAGCACATGACAAAAAAATGACAGCAACAAATTCATTTTTGCTGATAATTACATATCTGGCAAGGGACTTACTCTAAGATTAATGGAAAACTCCAACACCTCAACACCAAAGGAATTAACAATCCAATTGAAAAATGGGCAGAAGACATGAATAGACACTTTACCAGGGAGAATATTCAGGGGGTCAGCTAATACATGAAAAGATGCTCACAATCATTGGCCATCAGAGAGATGTGAATCAAAACAACAATGAGATATACCATCTCACCCCAGCACTGATGGTAAGGTTCAATGAGACAGAAAATAACAAATGCAGGTGCGTATTTGGAGAGATTGGGACTCATACACTGCTTGTGTGACTGTGAAGTGACACAACCACTGTGGAAAGCAATATGGCAATTCCTTCAAAAGTTGGAACTAGAAATACCATTTGACCCAGCAATCCCATTAGTAGACATATATCCTAGAGAGGTGAGATCCAAAATAGGAACAGATACATGCATGCTCATGTTCATCACAGCACTATTTACAGTAGCAAAAATATTAAAACATCCTACATTCCCATTAGAGGAGGAGTGGATGACCAAACTATGGTACATACACATATTGGAATGCTATGCAGCACTAAAGAATAATGTAGAGTCTGCAAAACACCACATAATATGGATGAACTTGGAGGACATTATGCTAAGTGAAATAAGTCAATCACAGAAGGACAAATATAGTATTAGTTTGTTGTTGTG
>NW_006922314.1:47098-58656 GCF_000298275.1 Orycteropus afer afer | reverse complement strand
GCTCTCTTAGTCTCATTTTTACAGAGTTGGAAATGGAGATTTGGAGTAACTTGTGAAGTAGAAGGGTAACTTGTGAAGGGTAACTTCCCTGGGGCCAGAAAGCAGGCAGAACCAGGTTTCAAGCACAGTCCTAGACTACACTTGCCCAAGCACTAAACCTTCTCACAGACACCTGCATCTTTCACCTACCTGGCCTGAGAGCATGTGTCTTTGAAAGTAAGTACTGGTAAACTCCAAGAAGGTCATCCTTATGCAACTTGTTTGGTTCTTCATCCTCCGTCCACAGGACATGGTCTTGTACTACCTGAAGAACAAGATTTGTGATGTGAATCATCGTGACAATGCAGGTTACTGTGCCCTGCATGAAGCTTGTGCAAGAGGCCAGCTCAACATTGTGAGGCACCTCCTTGAATATGGTGCTGATGTCAACTGCAGTACCCATGATGGAACTAGGTAAGTAATGGGTCTGGCTTCAAGCCTGGGCACCGGCATTGGTTCTTAGGTTGTGTGTGAAACCCAGGAAGAAAGATGAGAGGGACATATGAGTATTTTGACATCAAAGTCCTCTGGAATGGAATCAGAGTTTTCTGGAAAATTAGCTGTAACTTTGAACAGTTACGATCTGTTGTAGGAATTTCAGCATACTTTTCTTTGCTCTAGTTTCTAAATAGCATTGCCCCTGGATGTGACTTCAGACAGTGTTCCATCTCCCAGGGCACATGGGTGTGGAAAGGCTTTTTACCCTCCTGAGCGCACACCTGAGGACTCACTTCTTCTGGTCCAGGTCCAAATCCTATTTCCTAGCTTCCAGTCCAGTAGTTTGATAACTGATCAATGTAAAGGCTTAGGGTCAGGTGTTTAGTTGAGTCCACTAATTGTTTATCTTTGCACTCAGTTTGTTTTAAATTAGAGTTCCAAAAACCTCACAGTGACTCCTTATGACAGAGTAGAATGTCTCTATAGGGGTTTGTAGGCTATAATTTTTGTGAAGCAGATTGCCAGGTCTTTCTCCTTAAGAGCAACCGGTGGGTTCAGACTGCCAGCCTTTGGTTAGCAGCCAAACATTTAACCACTATGCCAGCCGGGTGCTTCAAAAACAGACAATTTTTAAAAGTTGTATAACAATGGCTTGTATTGAATTCCATAATGATGGGATTTATTTTCTAAGTAAGTAATTTTTCTATAGTCTGTCACTTCTTAAATCCCTTGAAAACATTTCTGTGTACATGTATTTTTCATCTTGAATTCTTCCTCTATGCTTGGATTAAGATAGGCCTGCCTTTGAGAAGGGAGCTCTGGTAGTATAGCACCTCAGGCATTTGACTGCTAACTAGAGGGCTGGTGGTTAAAACCCACCAACAACTCCTCAGAAGGAAGACTGGGCAATCTGTTTTCATAGAGATATCGATACCACTTCAGGAATCTAAGGAGGAATCACTATGAGTCAGGTTTGACTCGATGGCAGCGAGTTTAGTTTGGTTTTTGGTTTGCATTTGAGAATTAAGCTTGACTTAGTCTGTTCACCTGTCCTATAAAGAATTAAGGTGTTGAAATAGCAGTTTGAAACTTGATTTGTACCTTGCTTTTCCTGTCTGGGAATAGTGGTGGCAATACACACTGCCTGGTGAAATAGTATGATGCCAGTGCTTATTGCATTTGAGACACTTGCATCAATTTGTCTGTTATTGATAAAAGAAATAAGTGAATTAAATGTGTGCATATGCTCATTCCCCACTACACGCCTCTCCCTAGACCTCTCCATGATGCAGTTGAGAATGATCACTTGGAAATTGTCCGCCTACTCCTTTCTTATGGTGCTGACCCCACTCTGGCTATGTACTCAGGTAGAACCATCATGAAAATGACTCACAGCCAACTTATGGAAAGATTTCTGACAGGTAGGTCACTTTAGAAAAACATGAATGACAGAGTTCAATAAATGTACTTTATTTTTTTAAAAAAATTAGGTGGTAACAATATTACTTACATTTGGATTTTACTAGGCAGAAATTTAAAAACTTGAGTTTTAAAGTATTTAGGACAGCAGCTATATGTGTTTGGTGTTTTATATAATAAAACATTTGGCTAGTAGATGATTAGTTTTTGATCCTGCATTTGCTTTGATCTATTTACACTAATGCTTTAGAAGATTTCCTAAAATTATTTGCATTTTTTGAAAATACATTTATGTTTTTACATCGAGAGTCTGAATAGAATTAGAAGTCTTACTTTTACTAGCCAAATCAGTTGGAAATTTCTAGGTGTTCATTCAGTGGATAACCCATTTAAAGCCTCAGTTATTTATTTATTTTTCAGTTTATTGTTATTTGAGTGAAACACTAATTTTCCATTCAGTAGTTCATATGCCTTTTGTTCCATGACATTGAGTGCAGTCCCCATAATGTAACAGCTCTTTCTCCTTCCTCCTTGTGGTTACCTTTTTTCTGTGTCCTTCTTTCCTTCATACTCCTGTCCTCTGAGCTATCTCCCTGCACAAAAGCTGCCATTCTGATCTTCCATTGTTGATTGTTCTAAGGAGTTACTTACATACTGTAAGCGTTCACCTCATAGGCCTATCTGTTGTTTGGCTGAGAGTTAAGCCATAAGAGTGAGTTCAATTCCAGGCCTGAAGGGCAACTAAGACTCATAGTCTTGGGAGGTTCACCAGTCTCTATCAGACTAATAAACTTGTTGGGTTTTTTTTTTAATCATTTTGAGTTTTTTTCCATATTCTTCTTCCATTCTATCCAGGATCTCCAATTTTGATCCCTTCCTGAGTGGTTGGCATTGTTAGCTCAGCACAATTTCATTCTTCTGGTCTTAATGTTGTAGGTACTGAGGTTTTCTAAATTCTGAGTCATTAAAGGACCTTGAAAGCAGAAGCAAAAAAACAAAGGTTTTCTTGAGTGTGAGGCACCTGCAAGGAAATTTCTTATATACTTACAGGCAAAGAACAACACTAAATCACTTGGCTTATAATTGTTTTCCTAAAATTATATTTACTTAATGCCATTTTAGCTTTATTTTTGCATATAAAAGCTGAAAAAGTTTTAGACTGCCAGTATGGTTTGTTTTGGTGCTTAGGTTCTTACGGTGTCTGTCTCTGTGAAGGCAGTGATTTTTGTCACATACATAATGCAGAGAATAAGGTGTAATAGAACTCTATTGATATGCCAAAATAAAAAAAAATTACTGGGTAGACAGGAAATGACATGCTTACCTGATTTGCATTTATAGGAAAAATGCCTGTATATTATTCCTATCAGCATATTGTTATTTACCTTTTTTTTTCCCTTCCTCTCTCTTCAGATTATTTAAATGACTTACAGAATTCCGATGACTTGAAAAGCTCTTGGGAGTTCAATGGTAGCTCTGTGTGTGGTGAGCAGTGTTCATTTTAGCTGAGTAGAAAGGGATGTGAGAGAACAGAGGCAGATGGTGGGTGTTGTAAACAGGGCTTGATTGGGAAAAGGTTGTTTTCTTTTTTGTTTGTTTGTTTGTTTTTTGAGAGCCCTTTATTTAATGACAGCTGAAATTTTGCTTTTTCCTTCCTTTTGAACCAGATAATAAAATGGGACATGATATTTTGGCAAATCCCCCAGGAACAGAGAATCAAAGTGAAGATGAGGCTGACAGTGATGTATTTGAATTTGAATTTTCAGATAGCCCCCTATTAACATGTTACCATATCCAAGTTTCTTTCTCTCAGGGGTGAGTATGGCTTTTGTGTATTTGAAAAATAGCTGAGATGCCTGTGGAGTGGCAGGGACTTAAAAATTCCTGTAAAAAAGAAAAACCCAAACTCACTGCTGTTGAGTCAAAGCAGTATTTCTACGGAAGTACATTATCCAGTCTTCTTCCAAGGAGTGGGTTGTGGGTTTGAACCTCTAGCCTTTGGTTAGCAGTCACATGCCTTAGGCACACTGCCACCAAAACTCCCCAAAACCCTGTTAGAGCCAACTGTGTGGAATCAAATTGTAAACAGCAACTTGAAAAATTATGTGGGAATCTTAGAGGGCAGTGAGTTTACATTAAATTGAGGAGGAGCAAGTCAGAAAAGAAGGGTGAAAATAGTCCTACAGCTTGAAGAATTTAATCATAGTCACTGAGTTGTATGTTTAGAGACCGTTGAACTGATGTATCTTTTGTTATATATAGGAGCTCTGGTGGGGTAGTAGTTAAAGCATATGGCCACTAACCTAAAGGTCCGACAGTTCAAACTCACTAGCCACTTAATGGTGAGTCCATAAACCTCATTTAATGCAGTATATCTATTAGAACAGATATACATTAGCTTGTTATATTCAGTGAGGAGTGGGGGGCATATCATGGTATAAACTGTCCTTATCATGACACTACCAAGGCATATCACACCGAGGGACCCAGGGAAGTTAGTCACTGGAATTTCACTGGATCAGTTGGCAGCTTGGATAATTTAGTCACTATACTCTTTGGGAAGGGGTGCCGAGGAGTTCCCCACTATGCCACTGTAGAGGCCATCAGTCAGTACACTTCAGGTAAACTAGAATATAGTGACATATTGATACATTTTTGTGTTAGATCAGAAAATTCATTATGTACTGTACCTAGGATCTCTGTGTGTCATTACATTTAGTTAAAATCAGTCTTGCCTATCATGAGCCATTATGCCCTGCCAAACAATTTCTTGGGAGTATAAATAGCAAGAAATGTGTGCTGTGTTCCGTGTTAATAAACAGGTTTAATGAATAACAGCTTTCTTAGGCTCTAAAAGTATAGATAACTGAAGTTTTACACAGTGTGAATTTTCTTAGTAAAAGAAATCATAGAGTGTTATACAATATATATGAGGATTATTAACCCCTTCTTTCTCAAAAGCATCCTTCCCAAAAGAGATGAAAGATGGGAGTCAAGATGTAGAAAAAGGAAGGCGAGACAGTATTGTGTTCCAAGTGCTCTATATGAGAGGCTAGGGATCAAGGAGAAGAGAGATCAAAGGGGTGTTTGTAATCAGCCCTCTTGGGCCTTAGTGACTGTAGTGTGACATTTCAAAAATCATGACCAGAGTTGTGGCCAGAGTGTTTCCATAAGCAGCAGCATCCATCAGAAGTAATTGTTTCCATCAGCAATAGGAGCAATAAGGGAGATATTGTGATGACTCTCCCTAAGAGATATTTGTCCTGCCTGTATCTGAATTACTTAGTTTTTGTAGATGTTTTCTTTCTAAAACCAGATGTATCCAGAATTACTGTCACTAGAAGTATAGTCTCTCATTTTGAATGCAGGAGTATTGATGAGAGGATTTGGTGGTAAACGTCAGGGAAAACAAAGTTTGAACTCAAAGTAACTGGCCCATGTTATACCTGTAAGTCAGGTTTACAAAGGTGGTAGTTAATAATTGAGAGCTCTTTTGCCACTTTTGAGTCAATCTTGAGTCATTTTTTCTGTTTTGTAGGCCACGAAACTGGTTATTGTTTTCAGATGTGCTTCAGAAACTGAACATGTCATCCTCCATATTCCATGACAATTTTCCAAATGTGGAAATTTTCACAATTATAGAGGCAGAATTTTACAGACAGATTTCAGCCAGTTTCTTGTTCTCTTCCTCGAAAGATCTGGAAAACTTCAATCCTGAGAGCAAGGAATTATTAGACTTGGTTGAATTGACACGTGAGCTTCAGACTCTCCTGGGCTCTTCAGTGGAATCTCTACACCCTAGTGATGTGGCTTCAGAGAAGGACCACTGATGATTGTGACATTCCTGCCATCCATACAGTTACAGTGTTAATCTTGGTGTGTAATGTGACTATTTCAATAAAGCAAAGATATTATTAGAAATTAAAGTATATCTTTATTTATATAAGAGAAAACACTCCAAGTAGAAGACACAGGAATTTTTTTTTCCTTTTAAAACTTAAATTACTTTTTATGATTTTATTGTAATGTTTCTTTTAGATATATACATGCCGACTTGGAATAAGTTTGTTTTCCTGAAATATTTTTCAAGGAGCAAATAAATGAGGTAAAAGGACCCATAAAATGATTTTGTTTCTTAACAAATTCTGATGACAGAAACCATTAATTTTTTTTTAACTTTCAAAACCAAAATTATTTTCCCCAGGGAGCCATGCAAATCCATATCTTAGCTGTCTTGGTTCCTTCTGTTAGCCTCTCTTAGTTTTGGTGTTTGCTCCTGATGCTTAGTGTTCCTTTCATGTATTGGATCTTCTGTTTTCCCATGTGTGTGCTCTGTGTCTGTACTACTTTTTTGTAACTCAAAAGTAATATTAGGATTGTGTTAAATGTATAGATTGCGTTAGGTCGTATTGACGTTTTCACTGTATTTAGTCTACCTATCCATGAATAAGGTAGGTTCGTCCATTTATGTAGTACCCTTGTTGTCTCTTGTAACAGTGTATAGTTTTTTTTGTATAGGTCTTTTGTGTCTCTGGTGAGGTTTATTCCTAGATCTTTTTAGTAGCTGTATTAGAATGGGTTTTCTAGAGAAACAAAACCAGTAAAGCTTATATACAGAAAGAGAAATTTATCTTAGGAAAATGGCTCACACACTTAGAGAAGCTGGCAAGTACAAAATTCTTGAAACAAATGTCAAGCTGGAGGCTTTTCCCCAACTCATGCAGCTGCAGGGGCTGAGAATCTCCAGGTTGGCAGGCAGTTGACTCCAATGAATGATGAATCCAAGATCTCCAGGCCAAATGGTGGATTGTTTGCTCATGGACAGTTGTAGGTTGCACAACAGAATCTCGATCCACAGAAGAGTGTCTCTTTTCCCAGGATGTCCGTAAATATACTGGCCACACTCCTAGGGAAACTCCCTTTCAATGGATTAGCTGCTCAAAAATACACATCTGAGCACATCATGAGAATAACTACATCACAGCTGCTTAAACCACATAGAATTGTAGTCCAGCCAAGTTGACACACAGCTCCGAACTATCACAGTACACCCCTTGTCAGTTTGGCAGTTGTACACATCTTCTTAACCATATATAATCTCTAAATAAGTACAATTATAAACTCATATTTGTGCCTAACATGATATGCTAACACATACAACTGAAACACATTAACTTTATTTACATTTCACAGTTAATAACAGAAGGAAAGAAAAATATTGATGCACATATACAGTGGAGAAATACAACAATCACAGTCCTCGTTTCTGCAACTGGTCACATGGTCATAGCTGATATTCAGAACTACCTTTTTCCACCAACCATTCTGTATTTCCCTTGCCTTCATAAAGCACATCAGCTGCTCGTGATTCTTTGCCTGGTGGGGTGACCCAAACTTCATTCCTGAAGGGTCTGGGCTGTTAGCAGTCATATCAGAGTTGGGTTGCTGTAATTTTCCATTGACTTTAATCACAGGCCATAGTAGTTCTAAGAGATGTCCTAAAGAATCTCCTGTATTCCAGACATATTCTTCTTTACCTCCATTATGTAATGTCAATCCAATTTCCCCTTGGTAATCAGGATCTATCACACCAGATGTATAGTAATGCCCTTCTTTGTCTGTTGCTCCAGAGGCACGCGGAAGCCAAAATGATTGGGTGGCATTCTTAATTTCCAGTTCATTGCAATCAGTATTCATGTCTCTAGGTGGGAGTGTTCCTCCCCTTGGGACTAAGATCTCCAGACCTGCCGAGCATAGGGTAGCAGGGAAAGGAAGCAAAAATTTTTTGAGTGGATCACTAGGGGTAATAGTGAGTGGTACCACTCCCATTTCCACTCCTTGGTTCCTGGACCTGTGAATCCTGGCTATTGGAGAAACAGCACTGTATACTGGATGCTGATTTAGAACAAATACCTCTTGGAGAACATTGCTCCAACCCTTCAAGGTATTGCCACCTACTTGGTGCTATAATTGTGTTTTCAGTAAGCCACTCCATTGTTCTATCTAACCAGCTGCTTCAGGATGATGGGGAACATGGTAAGACCAGTGAATTCCATATGCATAGGCCCAATGCCATACTTCATTTACTATGAAGTGATTCCTTTGATCTGAAGCAATGCTGTGTGGGATACCATGAGGGTGGGTAAGGCATTCTGTAAATCCACAGATGATAGTTTTGGCAGAAGAATTGCATGCAGAGAAGGAAAATCCATATCCAGAATAAGTATCTATTCCAATAAGAACAAAATGCTGTCCTATCCATGATGGAAGTGGTCCAATGTAATCAACCTGCCACCACGTTGCTGGCTGATCACCCCAAAGAATGGTTCCATATCATGGACTCAGTGTTGGTCTCTGCTGCTGGCTCACTGGGCACTCAGCAGTGGCAGTAGTCAAATCAGCCTTGGTAAGTGGGAGTCCATGTTGCTGAGCCCATGCATAACTTCTATCCCTGCCACCATGGCCACTTTGTTCATGAGCTTATTACGCAATGACAGGAGTAGCTGGAGGAAAAGGATGGCTAGTTTCCACTGAATGTGTCATCCTCTCCACCTGATTGTTAAAGTCCTCCTCTGCTGAGGTCACCTTTTGGTGGGCATTCACATGAGACACAAATATCTTTACTCCTTTGGCCCATTCAGAGAGATCTATCTACATACTTCTTCCCCATACATCCTTATCACCAATCTTCCAATCATGCTCATTCCAAGTCTCAGACCATCCAGCCAAGCCATTAGCCACAGCACAAGAATCTTTATGTAATCATACATTTGGACATTTCTCATTCCATGCAAAGTGAACAGCCATATGCATGGCTCTAGGTTCTGCCCCTTGGGAGGATTACCCTTCACCACTGTCTTTCGAGTAAGTCCCAGAAATGGGCTGCAGTACTGATGCTGTCCACTTGTGAGAGCTGCCTGTATATCATGCAGAACCATATGTAAACCACGCATGAGTTTTCTCTTCTCAGTCAGCTGATTATAAGAAACTCCCCATGAGGCCATAGGTACAGACTGGAAGATGGAAGGTAATGTAACTGGAATGGAGACCATAGGAATTTGGGCCGCTTCCTCATGCAACTTACTTGTGCCTTCAGATCCTGCTCGAGCCCAGTCTCTGATACAGCACTTCCATTTAATGCTCTGCACGTCCAGCTTTATGACTCTGTGGGTCAGACAACACCCAGTTCATGATGGGCAGCTCAGGCCTCATGATGACTTGGTGACCCATGGTTAGATGTTCAGTCTCTACTAAAGCCAAATAACAAGCTAAAAGCTGTTTCTCAAAAGGAGAGTAGTTAACCTGCAGAAGATGGCATGGCTTTACTAAAAAAATCCCAAGCTTCTGTGTTGCAATTCACCAATAGAGACCTACCAAAGACTCCAAACAGCATCTCTATCTACTATAGACACTTCAAGCACCATTGAATCAGCCAGATCAAGTAGTAGAGCAGCCTGCACAGTGGCCTGAACCTGTTGCAGAGCCTTCAGTTGTTCTGGGCCCCACTCAAAACTAGCAGCTTCCCAAATCACTTGATAAATAGGCAGCAGCAACACACCCAAATGAGGAATATGTTGCCTCCAAAATCTAGAGGCCCACCAGATGTTGTGCCTCCTTTATAGTTGTGGGGGAAGTGAGATACAATAATTTATCCTTCACTTTAGTAGGAATATTTCGACATGCCCCAAACCATTGGACCCCTAGAAATTTCACTGACGTGGAAGGTGCCTGAATTTTGATTGGGTTAATTTCCCAACCACTAGCATGCATGTCTCACCAATAAGTCTAGAGTCATCGAAAGTTTTTCCTTACTAAGTCCAATCAGCATAATGGCATCAATATAATGAGCCAGCATGATGTCTTGTGGAAGGGAAACGCAAATCAATTTCCCTAGGGACTAAATTATGACATAGTGCTGGGGAAGCACTATAAAAGTATACTGTTTGCCTTGCCACCTGAAGGCAAACTGCTTCTGATGGTCCCTTGAAATTGATAGTAAGAAAAAGGTATTGGCCAGATCAATAGCTACATACCAAGTACTAGGAGATGTCATAATTTACTCAAGCAATGAAACCACATCAGGAATAGCAGCTGCAATTGGGGTCACCACCTGATTAAGTGTGTGATAATCTACTGTAAGTCTCCAAGATCCATCTGTTTTTTGCACAGGCCAAATAGGTGAATTAAGTGGGGCTGTGGTAGGAATCACCATCTCTGCATCCTACAAGTTCTTGATGGTGAGAGTAATCTCTGCAACCCCTCCAGGGACGTGGTATTGCTTTTGATTTACTACTTTTGTAGGTAGAGGCAGTTCTAATGGCTTCCACAAGGCTTTTCCTACTGTAATAGCCCTTACTCCACATGTCAGGCACCCAGTGTGGGAATTCTCCCAATTGTTCAGTATATCTATTCCAATTGCCTTCTGGAACTTGGGAGATCACTACAGGATGGGTTTGGGAACCCACTGGACCTATTGTGAGATACACCTAAGCTAAGGCTCCATCAATAACTTTTTTTTTTTTTTTCAATTGTGATCTGGGCAAAAATTTAGAGCAAATTCACTTTCCATACAGCAGTTCACATACACTTTGTCTCATGATATTGACCACAATTTACCACAGTGCAACAGCTCCTCTCCCACTTCCTCCCAATAGTGACCTCTTCCCTGTGTCCATCCGTCCATGCACTTCTGCCCCCTGAGCTGTCTCCCTGTGTATAAGCAGCCCTTCTTTCTCCCATGATCTCTCCAAGGAGTGTATCTACCTCAGGTAAGTGTTCAAATCATATGCCTGTCTTTTGTTTGGCTGGAAGCCACAGGTGTGGGTTCAATTCCAGATATGAAGGGCAGCTAGGGGCCATAGTGTCAGTGGTTCCACCAAGCTCTAACGGACCAGCAAACCTGGTTCCCTCCTTCTGTTTTTCTCCAAATGATTTAGAGTTTTGTTCCACATTGTACTCCCTCTTCAACAAGGACCTCCTACGTGGATCCCCTTCCAAGTGGTTGACAGTGGTAGACGGGCACCAACTAGTTCTTCTGGTTTCATACTCGTATAGGCTGAGGATCGCATGGTGTACCAGTTGCTAGGACTAATTGTTTCTGTCAATCTTTCGTCTTCTTCATTCTTCTTTGCTCTGTACGAGGATAAAGCCATCATTGTATATAGATGGCAGCTTGCAAGCTTTGAAGATCACTACTCGCCAAAGTAGGAGGTAGAACAATGTTTTGTGTAGTATGGTATGCCAATAGACCTTGATGTCCCCTGAGACTATGGTCCCAAGCCCACAGTTTCAACTACTCAATCCCTGTGGGTAGCTGGCTGTAACCAAGCAGTAACTACAACCTTGCATCTTGTTGGCTCTACTATACACGTGTGAATTCAGATCATACACATAAACTTGTAGGACTATTGCCTGCCAACCCTATATATATTCTTGGGTACACTCCTTGAGCTTCATAGATATACCTGCTAGTTCAGCATGTCCACCCATCTATCCACCCATATATCCATGTTTGCTGTCATTCACAACACAGTACTGTATGTGCAAAAGAGTTCATCTTTTATTGTCTGTATCTCCCATGCACCTCTCTATGTCTTTCTCTTCCTCAATGCCATCATGTTGATCATTCACATTTGGTACATTGCCCTTCTCTTCACCCAAAT
>NW_006922314.1:44114-46146 GCF_000298275.1 Orycteropus afer afer | reverse complement strand
ATTTCGGCCCTTTGTCAAAGATCAGTTGACCGTAGGTCAATGGATCTATTTCTGGGTTCTCAATTCTATTCCATTGGTCTATGTGTCTGTCATTATACCAATAGCAGGCTGTTTTGACTACTGTGGCTGTATAGTAGGTTTTGAGATCCGGCAGTGTGAAACCTCCTACTTTGTTCTTCTTCAGTAGTGCTTTGCTTATCCGAGGTCTTTCCTTTCCATATAAAGTTAGTGATTGGTTTTTCCATATCCCTAAAGAACGTTCATGAGATCTGATAGGGATTCCATTGGATATATAGATTGCTTTGGGTAGAACTGACATTTTCACAATGTTCAATCTTCCTATCCATTTATGTAGATCTCTTATCGTTTCTTGAGTAGTTTTTTATAGTTTTCTTTGTACATGTCTTTAGTGTCCCTGGGAAAATTTATTCCCAATTATTTTATTTTATTTTTTGTAACCATTGTAAATGGTATTGATTTCCTAATTTCTTTTTCAGCAATCTCTTTGCTGGTGTAGAGGAATACAACTGATTTTTGAGTGTTGATCTTACATTCTGCCACAATGCTAAATCTCTTAATTGGTTCTGAGTAGATTTTTGACTGATTCTATTGGGTTTTCTAGGTATAGGATCATATCATCAGCAAATAGGAGTAGTTTGACTTCTTCTTACCAATGTGGATGCCTTTGATTTCCCTTTCTTGCCTTATGGCCCTGACTAGGACTTCCAGTACAATGTTGAATAGAAGTGGTGATAGAGGACATCATTGTCTGGTTCCTGTTCTCAAGAGGAATGGTTTCAGTCTCCATTGAGAATAATGTTGGCTGTTGGTTTTGCATAGATGTCCTTTATTATGTTGAGGACTGTCCCTTCTATTTCTATTTTGCTGAGAGTTTTGATCAGGAATGGTGTTGGATTTTATCAAATGCCTTTTCTGCATCAATTGATATGATCATGTGGTTCTTCTCCTTTGTTTTATTTAAGTGGTGAATGATGTTGATTTTTTTTTAATGTTGAACCATCCCTGCATACCTGATATGAACCCCACTGGATCACAATGAATGATTTTCTTGATGTATTGTTGGAGTCTATTGGCTATGATTTTGTTGAAGAATTTTGCATCTATATTCATGAGGGATATTGGTCTGTAGTTTTCCTTTTGAATGATGCCTTTTCCTGGTTTTTGAATCAAGATTATGCTTGCTTCATAAAATGAGTTAGGGAAGATTCCATCCTTTTCTATGTTGTGGAATAGTTTGAGTAGGATTGGTATCAGTTCTTCTCTGAATGTTGAATAGAATTCTCCAGTGAAACCGTCTGGGCCAGGACGTTTTTTAGTTGGTAATTTTTTGATGACCTATTCAATTTATTCTTTTGTGATGGACTTGTTCAACTTTTCCACATCAGTCTGTGTTACTTTAGGTAAGTGGTGTGTTTCTAGCAATCTATCCATTTCTTCCAGATTTTCAAATTTGTTGGAGTACAGTTCTTCATAGTATCCTGATATTATCTTTTTTATTTCAGTTGGCTCTGTTGTGATGTCACCCATTTCGTTTCTTATTCCTGTTATTTGTGTTCTCTCCCTCTTTTCCTTTCTTAATCTTGCCAGTGGTTTTTCAATTTTATTGATCTTTAAAAAAAACCAACTTCTGGTCTTGATGATTTTTTTCTTTTGCCTTTCTGTTTTCCGTTTCATTGATTTCTGCCAAATCTTTATTACTTCCTTTCTTCTGGTGCCTGTAGGCTTTTCTTGCTGGTTTTTCTCTAATTGTTGGAGATGTTGGTTTAAAGTGTTGATTTTGCCTCTTTCTTCTTTTCTGATGTGTGCATTTATTGCTATAAATTGACCTCTGTTCACTGCTTTTGCTGTGTCCCAAAGATTTTGGTATGTTGTGTTCTCATTCTCGTTTGATTCAAGGAATTTTTTAATTTCAATTTTGATTTCTTCTCTTATCCAGTCTTTCTCAAGGAGGGTGCTGTTCAGTTTCCATGTGTTTACTCTTTTTCTGTTGATCTTCCTATTTTTGATTTCT
>NW_006922314.1:42223-43799 GCF_000298275.1 Orycteropus afer afer | reverse complement strand
TGGTGTATTAATGTCTCCCACTGTTACTGTGGAATCATCTATTTGTCTTTTCAGTTCTTTTAAAGTCTGTATTATGTATTTTAAGACTCTTTCATTGGGTCCATAGTTACTTATTATGCTAATATCTTCATGTTCAATTGATACTTTTATCATTATATAATGTCCTTCCTTGTCTCATATGGTGGTTTTTATCTTAAAGTCAGTTTGATCAGAAATTAGTATTGCCACTTCTACTGTCTTACAGTTGATATTTACTCGATATATCTTTTTCCAACCTTTGATTTTTAGTCTGTATTTGTCTTTATCTCTAAAGTGTGTCTCTTGTAGGCAGCATCTTGATGCGTTTTGTTTTATTATCCAGTCTGCAACTCTTTATCTCTTGGGTGGTGCATTTAATCCATTAACATTCAGTATAATTATTGACAAGTATGAATTGGTCGCTACCATTTTTTTATATGTTTTTTCATGGTGTCCCTGGTTTATTTGTTCCATATTATTTTCTGTGCTGAGCTCTTTGTGTTTATAAATCATTTTATCATTTCCTATTTTGCTGTTGCTTTAGTATTTGCTGAATATTCATGCTTGTCCTCTTTTTTATTGTGATATGAAGATTATCATTTTTCTTAGAGGTTACCCTGTGATTTATAATTTTCTCCCCACGTTTAGAACAGTCCAATCTATCTTGCAGCTCTCTTAACTTATTCACCATTTAGAAGGTCATAACTATACAGTATTTTCCCTCCTTTTGTTGTAGTTGTCCTCACTTGCCAACTGAAGTCTCTGGTTCCCGGTTTACAATCTTGTAAACTCATGTTACTTTGGATACATCCATAGCTGTGGTTTCTGGGTTATGTCATCTTGTGTATTAATGGTCAGTTGTTATTTGCTATTTTTGGTTCTCTGGTCAAAGGACTCCCTTTAGTGTCTCTTGTAAGGTTGGTCTGGTTTTAACAAATTCTTTTTTTTTTTTTCTGCTTATCCGGAAATGTCCTAATTTCACCATCATATTTGAGAGACATTTTTGCTGGGTATATAATTCTTGGCTGAAAATTTTTGTCTTTCTGGGATTTATATATACCATCCCATTGCCGTATTGCTTTTGTGGTTTCTGCTGAGATGTCAGAGCTTATTCTTACTGGTTTTCCTTTGTAAGTAACTTTTTTGTTTTCCCCCTGCTGCTTTCAGGATTCTTTCTTGTCTTTGGTTTTGAAGAGTTTGACGATGGTATATCTTTGTGATTTTCTTTTGGGATATATCCTGTTTGGGGTTCTTTGGACTTCCTGAATGGATATATTCTTATCTTTCATCATATCAGGGAAGTTCTCCTCCAAAAAATCTTGGAAAATTTTCTCAGTGTTTTTCTCTTCCTGTTCTGGAATTCCAGTGACATGTAGGTTATTCATTTTGATGGTATCCCACATGAACCTTAGGTTTTCTTCATTTTCTAATTTTTTTTTTTTTCTGGTTGATCCCTTTCCAAAGAGGTGTTTAGGTATTTGTCTTCAGTCTCATTAATTCTGTCTTCCATTTCATAAATTCTACTCCTTTGCCCTTTCAATGTGTTACCTATTTCTGA
>NW_006922314.1:40779-41917 GCF_000298275.1 Orycteropus afer afer | reverse complement strand
CTCTCACTCACTAAGTGATGTTACAGGTGGTCTGGGTGTAGTTGTGTCTTATGGGGACTGTTACTGTCTCCCACTCAGTTAGACAAAAATTACATTTGAATAACCATCAAAAAACTAAAAAGCACATGGACAAAATATACACCATGTAATCACACAGGAAAAGTAACCAGAAAAAGAATAAAGGGAAAGAGAAGAACAAAACAAAAAACCTGCAATATCTGGGGATAAGGCAATAAGAGAAAAAAGGTAGAGAAAAAGAATAATGATGGGAAAAATGCAAAAAGAAAAACAAGGAATGGGGTTAACCATGAGAAAGATAGAATTTTATTTTATTTTTTTAATTTTGAAAACCAGGAGCAGGGAAAAGAAAAAAAGCTGAATAAAAACTAGGATCTGGGAGAGGAATAATAAAGAATAATAGTAAAAAGGGCAAAAGTATTAATAATAGTAGTAGTTTTAAAACAGACAAATCAAGCAAACTGAAAACCAGAAAAAAAATTTTGAAAGAGAAAAGAAAAGAATCAGGGGAGGCTCCATCCAAGCACACAGACTGGGATGGACTTCCTGCGGGCCCAGAAGGTGGGTGGTAGTGGGGGATGGCTGCATCTCTGTTCACCAAGCTGGTGTGGGGAAAAGAGTAACAAGGGGAATGTCACATCTTTTCAGTCTTCTAGGTCCAGAGTGTCCTTGGGGTTACTAGCAAGTGGAAATTGTTCTTAAGTCCTTGGAATCTGGGAGAGCTCTGTCACTTTAAATATCCAAAATGGTCAAGCCACTTGTAAACATTCAAAATGGCTGTGCCCCCCAGATACGCAAAAGTCCACAGCTCAGCCTGCCTTCCTCTTTGCTGCTGCTTCACCTTTTATTCCCCCGCCTCCAGAGCAGTCCTCTGTACAGTCCCTGGCTAGTAGGGCTGATTTTTAGGGTAATTCATAGGTCCTACCATCACTCGGCACTCTAAGCTGTCTGTGCCATCAGGATTGCTCAGCATCACTGCCAGACCGCAGCTCTTGTGTGGTGCCTTTTTTTGGTATTTTCATGCAAATTCTTTGGCTTGTTGGGGGTTAGTCCACTTTTATATCCTTCCCTTCAAGGCTCAGGGGTCCAGGATTATCTTCTGTGTCTGTGTTAATTGGTT
>NW_006922314.1:38204-40679 GCF_000298275.1 Orycteropus afer afer | reverse complement strand
TCCCTTCAAGGCTCAGGGGTCCAGGATTATCTTCTGTGTCTGTGTTAATTGGTTCCCCTTTTCTTTATTGAAGAGGGTCTGTGCAGTCTTTCTGCCTATTTCACCATCTTACCAGAACTCCTCCATCAGTAACTTGAGCTCCATATGCCCCAACTCTTGACTGGTGGGCCACAAAGATGCTTTACATCTCCTGGAATTAGTGTCAGTTCTGAGCCATTGTCCAGTAATCCCCGAAAAATTTGATTATTTCCTTTTCCGCAGTCAACAGTCAGTCTTGTAAAAGATCTCAGATCTCTTTGGGGAAGGCTTGAAGAAAGATTGCCATTATAGATTTTTAGCAGTGTGGTGGAGTTCCTCCTCAAAAGTGCCTCCCCTTCATTCAAGGGATTGTGGGTCTGTAAACTGTCTCAGGTCAGGGAATTGATAGAGAGGCTGTGACTCTGTATTTTGGAGATTCAACTGGAATTCTTCTCTCTATACATATTAAGTAAATATTTAGTAGGTTTACCATGTATTTCACTACTCGAAACACCATGTGCAAGTAGCCAATGCCATAATTTCACACAAGTCAGACTATCTGGTTACTGTTCCAATTCTGCTGTCCATTATGGTACCACACCCACCTTGCCTTTGTCGATTAACTGCTGCCACTTGTCTTCTACTGCCATGGGTTCCAATCAGTAGTTAAGTGTTTTAGTTCAATTAGGGCTGTTCCTACTGTGAAATATGGTTTACATAAAATAGCAGTCACAGCAGTGTTCAAGGATGCTGGAGCTCCCTTCACAAATTTATTCCTGGTGAAAGGCTAGTCTGGATTCTCCATTTCTGGCTCTAGGGGTCTAATCTGATAAATCCATTCTAACAGGCCAATTTCCCTAAGCCTCTGGATACCTTCTTCTACATTATACCAAGGCAGGTGTGGTACTTCAACTTGACTTAAGGTAGGCCACCACATAATCCATTCTTCAGTCAGCCAACCAAATAAACTATTAGATCCTTTCCTAACCTCTCAAGCTGAAATGTTGAATGAAGAATCCATACTTAATGGGCCTAAATCAATAAACTCAGACTGATCCAATGTTACATTCCTTGCATGATTATCCCGCACCCTCAGTAGCCATTGCCATACATATTCTCCAGATTTCTGTGTGTACATGTTAGGAAAATCAAGTAGGTCTTTTCAGGTATAGCATACCACCTCCTCAGTCACACTTCTATTTCACCTTTTGGGGCTCGCTTGGACTTAACTTTAGTTATAGATCAAGCAGCAATAGTGGGTGGTTGAGGCAGTTCTGGAGAACATTCAGCAATGTCTTCCATGGCCTTTGCCTCAGGCAATGGCCCAGCAGGAACAGTGGGTTCATCCCATCAAACTGAGGTGGAGGGTATGTTGGTTTTACAATAATCCCTTCATATGGGAGGGATTCAACAGAATTTACAGGCTCTGTATCCTGATCTTCCTGACTACCTGCCCTTATGTCCCCATTCCAGGTTTCAGGATACCATTTTTTCCCAATCAATGCCCTCACTTTAACATCAGACACCATCCTTGGTTGGTAATTTAATTGGCATTGTAATTCAGCCACCCTTACAATAGGTGTCTGGGGTTGGTGTTCAGCAATATTAGCCCTGTTACTAGAAGAAATAAGGCTTTCTTTCAGAGCACAATTGGAAACATTGAGGTCTTTCATGCAGTGCTTAAGCCATGACTCAGCAGCCCTGAGCTCATCTCACTCTTTCACCACTTGGTCTAGTGTAAGTAGGACCAACCAACCAGTTTCCTTATACTCCTCATGCTGACAAAATTAAAGAAAAGTACCAAATATGCAATCACCCAGAGCCTCACTTTCACAAGTATTTGATCTCTTGGTGGTTCTATTTTGCATATTAATATTTAGAAAAATGAAAGAAGACCCATAACTCACCCCACACACAAAAACAAACTCAAGCTGGATCAAAGACTTAAATGTAAACCCCCAAATTATAAAATACATGAAAGATAAAATAAGGCAAATCTGGGAGCCCTAATTTTTTCCCAATATGTAGGTTGTTGGTAAAGTTTTGATCAAAAGTTAGTAAGTTTGAAGAAGTCCCTTCTGTTTTGTCTTTTGTTGCTTGAACTTCTGGTATCAAAACTGAGAACCTATTGTTAAAAACTAGGTCCTGAAGTATTACCCTATTGTTGCTATGTTTCTTTATACAAATGTTCCATTTTGTTGTGTTTTCAGTGAAAGTTCACAGAAAATTAGGCTCTTTAATAATTTTCTGCACTAATCATTCATTGTGGAGTTCTGGTGGCATAAAGCTTAAGGCACTTGACTATTAACTGGAAGGACAGCAGTTCAAATCCACCAGCCACCCTTTGGGAGGAAGATTGGGCAATCTACTTTAATAGTGATACCACCTCAGAAACCCAAGGAGAGGTTACTATGAGTTGGATTCTACTCGTCAGCAGTGAGTTTGATTTGGTTTGGG
>NW_006922314.1:37078-38055 GCF_000298275.1 Orycteropus afer afer | reverse complement strand
TCTAGTTTTTCTGTCCACTTGCTTTCTCATCTTTGCTTTAAAGATGACTTTGACTGCTTGGTTCCATGTAGATAAGGGACACAATGACATTCCTTATTTTATGGGATCATTTGTTATTTAGCTAAAGGTATCTTGGTATAGTTTTAGTTCAGTGTTTACAGAGTTATCTCAGGGTGATAGTCTCAAGAATTCTTCCAGTTTCAACTGATCCATCTAGCCTGAGCTTTTTAAGCATTTGAGTTCTTTTCCATATTTTTCTCCTATTCTGTCGAGATCTTTTTGTTGTAGCCCTGACTGGGATAGTCACTAGTGATAGCCACATGCAACCTAGGCCATGGTTCATGGAGACTCTGCCCTGTAGACTAGTTTCTCCTGGAGTCTTTGGTTTCCTTCTTTCAGTTTTATCCTGACGAGTAAAACCTCAACTAGATCTCACTGCTTCTGTTGTTGTTGTTGTTATGTGCTACAACATAACATGTGTTATGTCATCTCCAACTCATAGCAGCCCCATGCACAGCAGAACAAAACATCAACCAGTCCTGAGTGAGCTCCATAATTCTTGCTATACTTGAGCCCATCACCGCAACAACTGTGTCACTCCAACTCATTTAGGGCTTCCCTTCTTTTGTCGACCCTCTGCCTTACCAAGCATGGCATCCTTCTCCAGGGAATGGTCCCAACTGACAACATGACCAAAGTATGTGAGACAAAGTTTGGCCATTCTCACTTCCAAGGAGCATCCTGGCTGCACTTCCTCCAGGACAGACCTGTTAGATCTTTTAGCAGTCCACAGTACTTTTCAATATTCTTCGCCAATACCACAATTGAAAAGCATCAATTCTTCAGTCTTCCTTATTCATTGTCCAGCTCTCGCATGCATATGAGGCAATTGAAAATACTATGGCTTGTGTCAGGTGCACCTTAGTCCTCAAGGAGATGTCTTTGCTCTTCAGCACTTGAAAGAGGTCTTTTGCAGC
>NW_006922314.1:36286-36913 GCF_000298275.1 Orycteropus afer afer | reverse complement strand
GGTTGGGCAATCCTACTTCCGTAGTGATACTGCCTCGGAAACCCAAGGAGGGGTCGCTATGAGTCGGGGCCGACTCGAAGGCAAATTAACAACATTAACAACAATAATTTTCTGGACATCTAAATGTCTTAGATGGCCACTTGCATGCTTTTAGGACCCAGAAAATACTCACCAGACTAGGATGAACATAACTATGATTATGCCAATTGACCAGGTTGTCACAGGAGAAGTCTTAAGTCTTCCAATACCATAAATAATCCTGAAGTATTTCGTTAAGTCAAAGAAATATCAATAACTGTGCCCTCATGTGCTTTCTTGTATATATGTGTACACATCACATACGTTAAAATATAGATATATCTGTATAAGTGCACATGAACCCTGATGATGCAATGGTTAAGCACTTGGTGGCGAATTAAAAGTTTGGAATTTCAAAATACCAGAGCTCCTCTAGGGGAGAAAGATGTGTCAGTCTCCTTCTGTGAACATTACAGCATTGGAAACTCCATGGGGCTGTTCTACTCTATCCTATAGGCTTGCTGTAAATCAGAATTGGCTCACTGGATTTTTTAAATAAATGCACACATATACATACCTACACACTACATATTTAACTTCATATATATA
>NW_006922314.1:21565-34960 GCF_000298275.1 Orycteropus afer afer | reverse complement strand
TAAGGCACTTGACTGCTAACCAGAAGGCTGACGGTTCAAACCCACCAGCCACTCCTCAGAAGGAAGATGGGGCAATCTACTTCCATAGTGATACTACCTCGGAAACATAAGGAAGGGTTGCTATGAGTCAGGTCTGACTCGATGGCACATAACAACAACAGCCACCACTTTACCAAGCATAATGTCCTTCTCCAGAGACTAGCCTATCTGACAACATGACCAAAGTACATATTGACCATTCTCGTGTTTAAGGAGGATTCATTCTGTCGGTGCTTCTTCCAAGATGGATTTGTTTGTTCTTGGGTAGTCCATGGTATACTCAATATTCTTTGCCAACAACATAATTCAAAGGTATCAATTCTTCAGTCTTCCTTACTCATTGTCCAGCTTTCAGATAAACATGAAGCTATTGAAAAGATAAAGGCAATCTATGGTATATCTAATGTTCTTCACTAAAACCATAATTCAGAAGTATTAGTTCTTTCTGGTGTTCCCTACTTGTTGTTAAACTTTGGCATGCCTGTGAGATCATTGTAAGTGCTATGACTTGGGTCAGGCACACCTTAAGCCTCAAGGTGGCATACTTGCTTTTTCCCACCTTAGAGAGATCTTTAACAGGGATAAGTCATTTGATTTTTTGGCTGCTGTTTCCATACGTGTTGACTGTGAATCCAAAAAAAATGAAATCCTTGACAAATTCAGTCTTTTCTCCATTAATCATGATGGTGCTTATTGGACCAGTTGTGATGGTTTTTGTTTTCTTTATGTTGAAATTCAATCCATACTGTAGGCTGTAGTCTTTGATCTTCATCAGTAAGTGTTTTAAGTCCTCCCTGCTATCAGCAAGCAAGGTTATGACATCTGCATATCGCAGATAGTTAATGCATCTTCCTCCATTCCTAATGTTTTGTGCTTTTTTGTATAGTCTAGCTTCTCATATTACTTGCTCAGCATACAGATTGAATAAGTATAATGAAAGGATACAATCCTCATGTGCATACTTTTCCTGACTTTAAGCCATGTATCATTCCCTTATTTTGTTCAAATAACTTCCTCTTTGTCTATATACAAGTTCCACATAAGCACAGTGAAATGTTCTGGAATTCTCATTTTTCACAATGTTATCAATAATTTTTTAGGATCCACACAAACTAAAACCAACCAAACTCACTGTCATCAAGTCAGATCCAACTCATAGCTCCCTCTCTTTGGGTTTCTGAGGCAATATCACTATGGAAGTAGATTGCCCAACCTTCCTTCCAAGGAGTGGTTGGTGGATTTGAACTGCTAGCCTTCTGGTTAGCAGTCAGATGCCTTAGGCACTACAAAATCATTATTTATTGATAGTCAGTAAAACACAGATAAACACCTTTCTGGTATTCTCTGCTTTCAGCCAAATCCATCTAACAACAGTAATAATATCTCTTGTTCCATGTTCTCTTCTGAATCCAGCTTGCAATTCTTGGAGTTCTCTGTTAATATACCACTGCAACCATTTTCGAACTATCTTCAATAAGAATTTACTTGCATGTGATATCAGTGATGGTGTTCGATAATTTTCACATTCTGTGGGATCACCTTTCTTTGGAATGGGTATAGTTATGGATCTCTTCCAGTCACTTGGCCAGGTAGCTGTCTTCCAAATTTCTTGGCATAGACAACTTAAGTACCTCCAGGACAAAGAAGAAACACTGGTAGTTGGAAAATACAGCCTGGGTGATAGAAATGGCACTGCTGATCGCATGATAGAGTTTTGCAAGATCAATGACTTATTCATTGAAAACACCTTTTTCATCAACACAAACAGTGGCTGTAAATATGGACTTCGACACATGGAGTACACTGGAATCAAATTCACTATGTCTGTGTGGCAAGAGGCCATGGAGAATGTCAGTGTTTTCAACCAAAACAAGGCCAGCAGCTGATTGTGGAGCAGACCATCAACTGCCCATATGCAAGGTCAAATTAGACAGTTAAGTCCATGAAAGCCAAAATAGGAACTTGATTGTATCCCTGCTGAATTTAGAGACCACCTAAAGGACAGATTTGATGCATTGGACACCAATGACTGAAAACCAGAGGAATTGTGGGGTGATATCAAGAACATCATCCATGAGGAAAGCAAAAGTTCATTTAAAAGACAGTAAAGGAAGAAGAGACCAGAATGGATGTCAGAAGAGACTTTGAAACTTGCCATTGAATGGAGAGTAGCTAAAGCAAATTGAAAATTGATAAAAGAGCTGAACAGAAGATTTCAAAAAGCAGTATGAGAAGACAAAGTCAATTATTCTAATGAAATGTGAAAAGAACTTGGAAATGAGAATGGCCAGACTTCATTATTCTTAGCTACTTCAGTCATGTTGTGAGGAGGGACCATTTCCTGGAGAAGGATGTCATGTTTAGTGAAGTGGAAGGTCAGCAAAAAATGGAAAGACCTTCTACACAATGGCTGCAATGATAGGCTCAGATGTAGGAAGTATTGTGAGATGGGCACAGGATTGGGCAGTGTTTTGTTCTGTTGTACATAAGAGTTGTGATGTTGCATCGATTGACAATATCTCCAACCTCACAACAATGGGTCAGAGCTGACTTGATGGCACCTAACAATAACAACAACAAAGTTAATCAATGTTATGTACAATTTTGCAGTGTATGTAAAGCACAGTGACTTCATATGGCTAAAAATCTACTTACCGGCAATATTTTTTTAAAACAAGTCAGTGTATAAACATTTGAGTTTGGGTTTGTAGTGGTAACACATCTCAGTTTACTATGAAGAAATAAAAGGCCAATATGCAGAGGTCATTTCTTTATATAACCATCCATCTTTTGCCCCCATGTTCTATAAGTTGTTATTTCATAACACCTGAGTCTGGAACAAGTAATAGTGAATCTTCAAGAATGAGAACTCTAGACGAGTACTAACTAGAATTTTAAAGCCCACTTTCAGCCAGTCTGTCCATCTAGTGGGGAAAAACCAAGAGAATAAATTAGAAGAAGTTTGATTTGTTCAATCTGTTTTGCTTAGCTTGAAAGGGTGTTGGTAGTAGTAGAAGAGATAAGTAGAGTAGTTCTGGTCTCACTGTGGATATCTGTGGTGATTAGTTAACTCTTGTTGTTGTTACGTACCATCAGGTCATCTCCAACCATATCATTCTGTACAACAGAATGAAAAACTGCCCAGTCCTGTGCCAGTCTCACAATCCTTGCTGTAACTGAGCCCATCACTGTACCCACTGTGTCAATCCATCATGTTGAGGGCCTTCCCATCTTTCCTTGACCGTCCATTTTACCAAGCATGACATCCTTTTCCAGGAATGGTTCCTTCTTAAAACATGACCAAAGGAGGTGAGACGAAGTCTGGCCATTCTCACTTCCAGGGAGCATTCTGGTTGCACTTCTCCCTGGACAGATTTATTAGTTCTTTTAGCAATCCATGGTACTCTCATGGACTTTTAGTCCTTTTTTTATATGGTAATTTTTTAGCAGGGATCCTGGAGCTGGTGCAGGATTAGGCAGTGTTTCGTTCTGCTGTGCATGGGGTCCCCATGAGTCAGATATGACTCAATGGCCCCTAACAACAACAACAACAACATTGTACTCCCAGCATTCTTCGCCAACACCACAACTCAAAAGCATCAAATCTTCTTTGGTCTTCTTTATTCAGTGTCCAGCTCCCATATGCAGAGAAGGTGATTGAAAATACCATGGCCTGGGTTAGGTGCCTCTTAGTCTTCAAAGAGATACCTTTGCTCTTCAGCACTTGAAAAAGGTGTTTTGCAGCAGATTTGCTCAGTGCAATGCATCTTTTGATGTCTTGAATGCTGGTTCCATTGTCATTGATTGCAGAACCAAGTAATATGAAGTCCTTGACAACTTCAATCATTTCTCCACCTATCATGATGTTGCTTATTGGTCCAGCTTGAGAAATGTCAAGCATGTTCTTCCCATTTGGGTTTCTAACTCCAGGTCTTTGCTCATTTGATTAGAATAATTGACTGTCTTCTCAAGCTGCTCTTCTTTGAAATCTTCTATTCACCTCTTTTATCTTGTCATTTTTTTTTTCCATTTGCTTTAGCTGCTCTCTGGTCAAGAGCAGTTTCAGAGTCTCTACGGACATCCATTTTGATCTTTTTTTTTCCTTTACTGTCTTCATAATGACCAGTTGCTTTCTTCATTCTTCGTGTCATCCCACAGTTCCTCTGATTTTTGATCATGGTCATTGTCTGATTTCTTGACTGCTGCTTCTAGTAGTGTTGATTATGGAACCAAGTAATACAAACAGATAAGGCAGACAGTGGAGAACCCCCATACAGCAGGAAGCAGCAGCAGACAGGGCTGGCAGTAACAAGTAGGGGGAAGCCCAGGAAGTGAGTGAGTGGTTTGAACAGCTAAGGGAGATTACTTGTCTGTTAGTTTGTCATACTGTGGTGGACTGCATGTTGCTGTGAGGCTGGAGGCTTTGCCAGTAGGGGCCCACGATGGACCAGTTTTGGTGCTGCTTCCAGACTGAGACACTCAAAAGAAGGAAGAGGTCATCCACTTCTCAAAGAGTTGGACAGTGAAAACCTTATGAATAGTAGTGAAACACTTCTGATATATTATTGGAAATGTTTACAAACAGCCCTGAAACATTGTCCAATACTGTGATGGAAGATGAGCCTCTCAGGTCCAAAGGAACTCAAAATATGACTGGGAAAGAACTACCTCATCAGAGTAGAGTCAACTTAATGATGTGGATGGAGTAAAGCTTTCAGGACCTCCATTGGCTGATGTAGCACAACTCAGTGTGAGAAGAAACAACTGCAAAAATCTGTTAAGAGTCGGAACATGGAATGTTCAAAGTAAGAATGTAGGAAAGTTGGAAACTGTCAGAAATGAAATGGAATGCATAATGATCTATGTCCTAGACATTACTGAGCTACAATGGTTTTGGCCGTTTTGAATCAGATAACTGTGATATACTATGTCGTTGTTGTTGTTGTTATGTGCCGTTGAGTTGGACCTGACTTATAGCAACCCCTCCTTGGGTTTCCTAGGCAGTATCACTATGGAGGCAGATTGTCCCATCTTCCTTCTGAGGAGTGGCTGATGGGTTTGAACTGCTAGCCTTCTGGTTAGCAGTCAAGTGCCTTAGGCACTGCACTACCAGAGCTCCCATCTACTATGTCAGCAATGACTAATTGAAGAAAAATGGTGTGGCATTCATCATCACAAAGACTGTATCAAGACTTATCCTGAAGGACAGTGCTGTCAGTGATAGAATAATATCCATGGATGTTGATTACAGATCAAAATAAAATGAAATCTCTGACATCAATCTTCTCCATTTATTATGATGTTGCTTTTTGGTTCAGTTGTGAGGGTTTTTATTTTCTTTATGTTGAGGTGTAATCCATACTGAACGTTATGGTATTTATGGGCTTTTTTGTCTTAATCAGTAACAGCATCTAGTCTTTACTTTTAGCAAGCAAGGTTGAGTCATTTGCATATCACAACTTGTTGATAAATTTTCCTCCGGCCCGATGCCATATTTGTCTTCATCTAGTGCAGCTTCTTGGATTATTTGCTTAGCATACAGATCAAATAAGAATGGTGAAAGGATACAATCCTGACATGCACTCATTCTGATTTTAAATCATGCTGTATCCCTTTGTCTTTTTCAAATGGCAGCCTCCTGGTCTATGTACAGGTTCCTCATGAGCACAATTAAGTTTTCTGGAATTCCCATGTCTTGCAATATTATCTGTTATTTGTTATGACCCACATAGTCAAATACATTTTCATAGTCAATAAAACATAGGTAAACACCTTTCTGGTACTCTTTGTTTTCAGCGAAGATCTATGTGACATATCCCTCATTCTACAGCCTTTTCTGAGTCCAGCTTGAATGTTTGGAAGTTCGCTGTCAATATACTGCTGCAACCATTTTTCAACTATCTTCAGCAAAATAATATTAGCTATAGACCCAACAGCCACTCTATGGAAAGGCGATGTGACAATGTACTTTTGTAAAGACTTACTGCCTCAAAAACCCAGTGGTGGTCCCTGAGTCAGAATTGACCCAACAGCAGTGGATTTTTTTTTTTTTTTGATAGACACAATAGAACCCTACATTTATAAAAGCCCCAAACTGTTGCTGCCACATTTCAGAGTTCTCTGACCCAGATACCCCCATCTTGCTATGTGAAGAATATTGTGTAGGCATTCATAAGTCTTCTGGATTTTTTCACTCCCTCAGAAGTTCTTCCACTTCTGGTGTCTACTTGTCCTTCTTGTATGTAAAGAGCCTCTTGTTGTCATTGAACTACATGCTGTCAACACATTAGTCCCAGGAAATATCTTCTCCAAAATATTGTGTAAATAACAATGCTGTCTCCAAGTCCTATCTTTTCCTTTATAAGCCTCAAATTTACAACAATATGCACTGTGACCATATCAGATATAGCATGTGTCCAGGGATTTATGAATGGAGAATTTTCCTGATCCGCATGTGAGAGTATGAACTTCAAGCATTGTCCATGGCTTTACTATTGGAGATTCTTCCTGATTCAGCCACAGAACTTTGTAAGACTCTGGCTTTTTCCAGCATTTTCCCATTGCAGATTCAGCCTAAGTTTACAATATGATGGTATTAGTTACAGGTTGGATAACAATCTGAATGTATCAACTATGGCTTGTTTTAGTTTTAACCCTTGATCCATGTTGTGGTTGTATGTAATATAGACTGGCTTTACTATTGAAAATCACCCTGGGCCATGCTGTGACTGTACTAACTTCAGTCTTTTTTAGGGACTCACTGCTGGGAGATTCTGAGTGTGACAATATTGGTTATAGGCTATTACCATAGGTTTAGTGCTAGAAAATCAGCCTGATCCTGTTAGAGGAAAACAAAATCCTTACCCCCTGTCATAAAGAGGCAATGATCATAACAAGTTAAAGAGGGATGGCAAAAGGTTTATTGAGTATCTATACCCAAGGCAACAGAGAGAATAATTTCTCCAAAATATCTGTCTCCCTGAGCTGGGGAATGGGTAGGGCTGGTCAGTGATAAAGGAACAATGCTTGATCTGTCAGATACCTTGCACCTGCCTAGAGATATTCTTCAAGGGAGAAAGTATGGGTCTCCTTTATCTTAGTTGTGTATCTCCTTTCTCAGGGTCGCCTTGTGATGTCTACAGTTCTAGTTACTATTATTTGGGGAAAAGAGTTATTCTTCAAGGAATATACCATTAGGAATAGTAAATCTAAAGAACTCAACATCATAAAAAAATCTGGCTATAATATTTACTCAGAAGAGAATGATAATGAAGGGATAAAACAGCAACGTAAGTCACTAAGATTAATGTCTATTTTAATCATGCCTGTTAGCTTGGAAACGTTTTGCACGTTTCAGTGAGGGGCTCCTTCAGCCTTCTAGTTCAGCTTTCCTCAACCCCCAAAACCAAAATAAATTCACTGCTATCAAGTCAATTCTAACTCAGAGTGACCCCCATTGGGTTCTGAGGCTGTAAATCTTTAGAGAAGTAAACTCTCCAGTCTTCCTTCCACGGAGCAGCTGGTGGGTTTGAACCACCAACCTAGTTAGCAGTCTTAGGTGCTACACCACTAGAGCTCCATAGCCTGACCCTAGAGTATAAATATATCATCTGCCACCTCTGTCCAGGGATTTACTGATTCACACTGAATCTTCTATTGACTGTATTAGCTCTATTTGTACCCATGAATTTATGTCTGTTTGGAAAATTCATCAGGTATTTTTCAGGGCTCTACTGCTGTAATTTGGCTGTTCCCTGGTCTTCACTGCTGGAAAGTTAGCCTGGGTCTACAGTTGGATGATATTTACTACAGCCTGTGTGCAAGATTTCCACCACTTGTCTGCCAGTTTGTTGTACTGTAGTGGCTTGTGTGTTGCTGTGAGGCTGGAAGCTGTGACACCAGTATTTCAAATACCAGTATAGTCACCCATGGTGGATAGGTTTCAGTGGTTCCATTGTCTGACATCATACCAGATGCTGAGCTGAGCCCCCCAGATTCGGGCTTCAGTCAAAATATGACTAAAGAAGAACTGCCTCCTCAAAATAAAGTAAATGACCTTAATGACATAGATGGAGTAGAGCTTTCAGGACCTTCATTTGGTGATGGAGCACAATTCAAAATGGGAAGAAAAAACTGCAAACATATATTAATATTCAGAATGTGCAAAACTACCAGACATGGCTGTAAGCTTCCAAAAACAGATCCCAGATTCCATCCTATTCAGCCAAATAACGGATATTGTAAAGTCATCCCCACCCCCAATCTTTCTCCTGGAAGGCCACATTCCTTAATCTTATCTCAGGCACAGTGCTGGAACTTGCCCCCACCCCTCACCCTCACTAACATCAGGCACCGCTGACCTCGTACCAAAGTCATTAGACCTCTATGTTAGTTCCTCAAACAGAGGTGTAAATATCTCTGGAAAGAGGAAAGGGTATAGTGGACTTTGAACCTGACCAACCAGCTGGCCATGGATGCAACATTGCTTTACTGGGAAGCATTCTAATCTGCTCTCTAGAATAAAACTCTTTCATGTTTCTCAGCATGCT
The DNA here is from genome assembly GCF_000298275.1 of Orycteropus afer afer. NCBI lineage: Eukaryota > Metazoa > Chordata > Mammalia > Tubulidentata > Orycteropodidae > Orycteropus > Orycteropus afer. Next base: position 26,372 of record NW_006922314.1, on the reverse strand, counting down.
TCAGGTGCACTTCTTGGGTCTCACAAATCCTTGCTTGAACTTTCATGGCTCTTGCCCTTGACCCAGACAGCTGGCAAGTCATGCCAAGAGATGGAACCCTGCCCCCTCCAGTGGTGAGTATAGGTGGGAAATGAGACTGGAATAACCAAATTTGGCCTGAAATACTGCTATTTGAGCAAAGAGTTCAGCTGTTAAGCAGGTGGGAACCTACGGGTGAGTATGTGGATGCTCTGAAAATACCTTAGGGTCTGCTTCGAAGATTGCAGGGAAGGTAAAAATGTAAGTATCATGCTTTGGTCACTTTAGTAATGTTAGGCGGGAACGTGGCAGGCCAGGTGGGTAACTGATTAAGCCAGAAAGAATTACAAGAACTGGTCAAGCAAGGAAGAGGCTGGCCACACCCCATACCAAACCCCAGCACATGACCTTGACTTATGAAGACCCTCAATTATTTCCTGCCCACTATGTTAATAAGGTGTTTTGTCCTCATTGGTTCCTGCAACACATCCCCTGTCCTCAAACTGGTCCACTAAGGAACAGGAAAAATACCACTATAAATTCTGCTTCCTTCACTCAGGTGGCACAACTTCTCAGGCCCCCTCTCAGGGACCCGTGAAGCTCGCCCCGGCCCCTCTCAGGGAACCATAAACTTCACCTGGGAGCACAGAATGATAATTTTCTTTATCCTGCTCTTTGTGCCTCCTCTCTTCTTCGCCACAACCTTACTTCTGGTGCCAAAACCCGGGAGACGGGGAAGTGTGGTGCAAATAATCTCTGCTGGCACGGAGTGCTGCACCCCCTCCCCCCTTTCATCCTCCTTTTCATAGACCAGGAACATCCAGCCACCATCATCCAACACCAGTTAGTTTCCCATTTTGACTAATTTCTCAGTCCTGGGCACCTAGATCCCAAGTCCCGGTTCCTATTCCTATCTGTCCCTTTCATTCCAGAAATCTCTGGTGCCACATCAGAGACTCTCACATTCCAAAGACAGAGGCATCTTGGGGATGCCTTGGGTTCCCTGTCTTTCCACAGCATAGCTGTTGCAGACTGAAGACTAGAGTGGAGACGTCCACTGTTTTCTTCCAGTCTCCTTTTCTGGGATTCTGGCAAAGCATCTGGGATGCTCATCCTTTGACAGAATCTTTCCATTGGGACTTAAGGGATCATGGGTAACCAGAATTCTAAACTAGACCCTACTACTCCTCTGAGGTGTCTTTTACTCAATCTTGGCACCCTGGGGCTGGCTCAGGACTTACGTTCCAAACACCTAATTTTCTATTGCACTACTGTTTGGCTTCAATACCCACTGAATAATAATTCTCGGTGGCCTGAGCAAGGGACTTTCGATTTTAATATCCTCACTGATCTCCATAATTTCTGCCACCGCACAGGCAAATGGCCGGAGGTTCCCTACATGAAAGCTTTCTTTTACCTGTGCTCCCATCTCTCTCTCTCTCTCTTTCTCTGCTTTACTTGCGATACCACCCAGATTCTCCTAACTCATGAAACTCCTATTCAAACCCCCTCTAAAGACTCCTCAACCTCTCTCAATTCTCCTAGACTGGAGTCTCTGGGGTTAGAGTCCCCTTTGGCCTCTTCGGGGGATCTAGTCCCCTTTGGCTGGGTTAGGTATGGTAGAGGGTTCGAATCCCTCTAGCAGCTCTCATAGAGAGTTCATATTTGGTTGGGTCTGTCTATGTGACTGTTTAGTGTGAATGATATATGTGAAGTTCCAAGACAAAAAAGTCACAGAATTTGAATGGGCCCGAAGTTACATTCCATGTGCCATTGGATTGGCATAATGGTGTAGCTTAGCCCTCCACTCTGGGGTTTATACTGAGACACCTTAGCCAAAGACCCACTGAAACCTTCGTAAGAAGGGCAGATGACCAGGCATCAGAGAGGTCCTCGGGACTTGTCTTTTCTTTTGTGTGCACCACTGTCATTATGGGAGGCACCCCGAGTAAATCTACTGTGTTAGAATACATGATCAAATATCTTCCAACGGGATTTAAAGATTATGGTGTTAGCCTCCATCTATCTAGGTTAAGAATCTTTTATGAGACCCATACACCAGAGCACCTGACTTCCTCTTTCATCTCCACCTCATAGACCACCACCTTATCCAGGACAGGCACTTTCATCTCCACCACTTCCCCAGAGTCCTTTTTAACCCTTCCCAGTGAGCAGCCACACCTGTTCTCAACAGCCCCTTCTCTGTCCCTTTACATGAAGTGGCTGATTTTGAAGGTGTTGTCTGTGTCCATATTCCTTTCTCCCTCACCAACTTATCTCAGTTTGAAAAACATCTGAGTTCCCTTTCTCACAATCCCACCACCTACATTAAGGAATTTCATTACCTCTCTCAAGCCTGTGACTTAACTTGGCATGACAATTATGTCATTCTTTCTTCCACTTTAAATTCTGATGAAAGGGAACGGGTTCTTGAGTCTGCTCGCAAACATGCCAATCAAATTCATTTAACTGACTCTACCATGCCAGTGGGTCCAGAAGCCATTCCTGGGCAGGACCCTGGATGGGAATACCAATTAGAAACCCAATCTGGGTGCGTGACCTCACTACAGAGACAAAATGTTCCAGTGCCTCCTAGCGGGCTTATAGGTTATTTCACATAAAGCTGTTGACTTTGATAAGCTGTGAGAAATTACTCAACTTTCTAATGAAAACAAACCCTGCGGCTTTTCTTAATCGTCTCACCAAGGCCCTTACACAATATACTCACTTACACCCCACCTCCCCAGCAGAACATACTGTTTTAGCTACTCACTTTATCACCTAAACTGCTCCTGACATTAGAAACAAACTGAGAAAGTCAGAAGAGGGCCCCCAGACTCCCATCCAAGACATGGTGAATATGGCCTTTAAAGTTTTTAAGACTCGGGAGGAACAAGCTGAGGCAGATAGGGAACCCTGCACTTGCCAGAAGGCAAATTTGCAAGCCCAAGCCTTAGTGGCAGCCCTGAGGCTGACACCTACTCTACCAGCCAGAAACAACCTACAACTGGAGCCTGCTTTAAATGAGGAAAGGAAGGCCACTGGGCCCACCATTGTCCACATCCATGACAACCTTCTAGACCTTGTCCGGCATGTGGTAAGAAGAGATATTGGAACAGTGACTGCCCCTTGGTGCCAAGAAATTTCCACACATTCACCTTATAATACCCCCATCCTACCAGTAAGAAACCTGATGGCTCATATCGCCTAGTACAAGACATACGCCTCATTAATGAAGCTTTAATCCCTATTCACCCTATTGTCCCCAATCCTTGCACACTCCTGTCTCATATTCCACTGTCTATCACTCATTTTTCCGTATTAGACTTCAGAAGGTCCCGGTGTCTTCATGGGTATAAATTATTCAACATACTTCATTCTTTCTTAACCATTCTCACACTTTACCCAATATTTCACACTGTTTCTTTGTGCCTCTCTTCTGTGACTTTTACTTGCAGCTGTACCCATTAATTCCACTCAACCTTCACTGACACCCACATCCAATCCTTCCTGCAGCACTCCTCCATTACAAGTACCTCTTTGGGAACCCGAAACCCTTAACCAGACACATCCTTCCCGAGTTTGTCTTTTCACCAACAACAACTTATCTACCCCCAGAGGCACAGTTTCTGCTCAGTTTCTGCACAGTTTCTCTATTGTGTCCTACATCTCTGCAGCACCTGGCACTCACTTTTGATGTAATAGAACTTTAACTAAATGTTTAAACTCCACCACTCCAGGCCCCTGCTTTCCAGTAACAATAGTACCCCAACTTACTCTGTATGGGGAATCTGAATTTTCCTGGTTACTACCTAAAACAAGGACCAGAAGAACTGCTTTTCTATCTATCATGGTAGGCCTCAGTATAATATCCGCTTTTGCAGCAGGAGGAATAGCAGGTGGAGGCCTTGGGTCATAATATAATATCAGTCCAAGATTTCCAGACCCATTTAGAAGTAGCTTTTGTGGCCATCACAGATTCTCTGGCTTCCCTCCAATGACAACTAACCTCTTTAGCCCAAGTTACTTTACAGAATAGAAGAGCCCTAGACCTCTTAAAAGCAGAAAAAGGTGGAAACTGCCTCTTCCTTAGAGATTGTTGTTACTATATCAGTGAATCTGGTCTGGTGGAACAAAACATCAACACATTGATTCAACTGGGTGAAGAATTATGTAATAAACACTGAACGGGAACCGCACCATTTGAATGGCTACAATCACTTTTACCAGCCTGGTTATTACCCCTTATAGGACCTCTTATACTAATAAGTCTCTTTTTTCTTTTAGCCCCTTGCCTCCTCAGATTCCACCAAAACTGGCTCAGAGAAATGTCCAGAGTCACTAATAACCAACTACTTCTACAACCATACACTTGCCTGCCAACCGACCCAATTCCCACTGGTGCTACCATATACCCCACTCTGACCCTGTTCAGCAGGAAGCAGCCAGAATGATAACATCACCCTTTATCACCAAAAAGGCTGGCATGTCAGGTGGGAACATGGCAGGCCAGGCAGATAAATGTTAACCGTAAAAAGAATTACAAGAACTGCTCAAGCCGGTTTCACTGAAGAATTCTACAAAACATTCAGAGAAGAACTGATACCAATCCTACTCAAAGTTTTCCAAACATAGAAAAGGATGGAATCCTTCCTAACTCATTTTATGAAGCAAGCATAACCTTAATACCCAAAGCAGGAAAAGACATCACTGAAAAGGAAAAGTACAGACCAATATCCCTCATGAATATAGAAACAAAAATCTTCAACAAAATCCTAACCAATAGACT
>NW_006922314.1:20335-20876 GCF_000298275.1 Orycteropus afer afer | reverse complement strand
GGATATGGAAAAAACAATCACTAACTTTATATGGAAAGGAAAGAGACCTCAGATAAGCAAAGCACTATTGAACAAGAAAAAGAAAGTAGGAGGTCTCACATTGCAGGATCTCAAAGCTACTATGCAGCCACAGTAGTCAAAACTGCTTGGTATTGGTTTAATGACAGATACATAGACTAATGAAATAGAATTGAGAACCCAGAAATAGATCCATCAACCTGTAGTCAGCTGATCTTTGACAAAGGCCCCATATCCATTACATGGAGAAGAGAATGTTTGTTTAATAAATGGTGTTGGCAAAAGTGGAGATCCATTTGCAGAAAAATGAAACAAGATCTGTACCTCACACCATACACAAAAAAACAACTCCAGATGGATCAAAGACATAATGTGAAACCTAAAATTATACAGTTCCTCAAGGAAAATTTAGAGGCAAATTTAAGGGCACGAATGTATGGCATAAATAGACTATCAAGCATAACTCAAAATCACAAACACCAGAAGAGAAACCAGATGATTAGGACCTTCTAAAAATTAAATT
>NW_006922314.1:14394-15473 GCF_000298275.1 Orycteropus afer afer | reverse complement strand
TGGTCAATGACATGAGACAAAGTATATGTGAACTACTGTATGGAAAGTGAATTTGCTCTGTAAATCTTCACCCAAATCCTAATAAAAAAAAAAAAGAACTGGTCAAGCAAGGGAGCAGCTGACCACACCCCATACCAAATCCCAGCACATGACCTTGGCTTATGAAGACCCTCAACTATTTCCTGCCCACTATGTTAATAAGGTGTTTTGTCCTCATTGGTTCCTGCAACAAACCGGTCTGCTAAGGAACGGGAAAAAATATAAAATCCCCTTCCTTCACCCAGGCAGCGTGACTTCTTGGGTCCCTCTCAGGGACCCATGAGTCTCGCCCAGGCCCCTCTTAGGGACCCATAAACCTTGCCTGGGAGTGCAGAATGAAATTTTCTTTATCCCATTCTTTGTGCCTCCTCTCTTCTTCGCCACAAACTTACAAGTAGCATGGCACCTTTTACATGCAGTCCATGTTGCCTTGCCAATGAAGTTGAATTGATGGCTGCTACCAAGAATATGCAATTAGAAGGGAAATATAGGCTAACAGATAAACCAAGACAGCCCAGATTAACACCAGCAAAACCCTGTTTCCCAGTGACAAACTTCTAATCAGACAGTAGAAAACTTGCCTGCAAAATAAAAGGGCAAAAACTTCCACAGCAGCAATTTCATGTTGTCATCCTGAAAGCTATCTGGAACCCATTGGAATTTGTCACAGACTTAGGTGAGACACAAAAGAAGTGGTAACACCAGGTAAAAGCCATGGACCTATCTGCTAAATGCAGAAAACAAAAGCACCCATTAAAATTAGTCTCAGACAACAGTCCTCATAAGATACAATAACACCCACACCTCCTGCAACTTCACTTACTGAGCGAGACCCACTTTCTCCATCAATGGGCCAATGATAAAAAAAACACCAAGAAAAGCCTGAACCACCCGTGGCTGCTCTTCACAAACAGTTAACAGAGATCTAAATACCAAAACGTCACTATGCCCCAGAAAAAACAGACCATCACAGTCCACACAAAGAAGCAGGATAAAGTAGTAGAAACAAGGGAGCAGGATACAGACCCAGAACACATCCC
>NW_006922314.1:1640-10507 GCF_000298275.1 Orycteropus afer afer | reverse complement strand
AGAACTGTACTCCAACAAATTTGAAAATCTGGAGGAAATGGACAGTTTTCTAGAAACACACCATTTACCTAAACTAACACAGACTGATGTGGAAAAGTTGAACAGGCCCATCACAGAAGAAGAAATTGAAAAGGTCTCAAAAAATTACCAACCAAAATTAGTCTCAGCCTGCTGTGGGCCAACCTAATGGCAGCTTAAATGCCTAAGCAAGAAATAAATAAACACCCCATTGCTACCACCTTGAAGTTTTGGCAGTGTCTAAAGCCAAACAGCAGTTTGCCAATGGCAAAAATGCACTCCCCCCAATCCTCAACCCAGTGCTTCTCCCACCAAGGAAGCTCCTTCCACTCTAGACTAGGGACAAGGCCAAGATCCTATGATGTTACACGAAGATTACTGGGGAATTGGAGTCCCATGTAGGAAAACAAAATGCACTGCGGAGGAGGCAGATCCAACTCATAGCAACACCGCTTTGGGTTTCCCAAGTGATATCACTACAGAAGTAGACTGCCAAACCTTCCTTCTGGGAAGTGGCTGGTGGATTTGAACTGCCAGTCTTCTGGTTAGCAGTCACATGCCTTAGGCACTATGTCACCAGAGCTCCTACCCCATGTAGAAGGCACCATTTGTTGGCATAACATATAAGAACACTTGGGCATTTTCCATTTCATTCTTAACCTGGCTGATGTCTATAGCATACCTATTGATTCTAAAAGCTAAAGACAATTTGTCTTTGAATGGAAAGGATTCACAGTCCTAAGATCTGCCACAAGGAGCTCTGGTAACACAGTACCTATAGCGTCTATCCGACTGCTGACCAGAAGGCTGGTGATTCAAACCCACAACCCACTCCATGGAGGTAAGACTAGGCAATCTACTTCCACAAAGATCCACCCCCTAGGAAACCCAGTGGGGACTGCTTTGAGTTGGAATCAACTCAATGTCAGTAGGTTTGGTTTTGGTTTCTGGAAAATCAAGCCACAGCTTAGTAGCAGATGACCAATGCTGGGAAAAGCCAAAGTGTGTTTCCCTATTCCATTACAATGTTTATGTAATATTAACCTGTGATGATTTGTCTTTCCTACGAAACACTGCACCCACGTTTATCAATCACCTGGAAAGTTGAGAATGGGCCATCATTAATGGGCTATCTAAATTACAGGGACCTGGGCTGTCTGTCTATAAGGAGCTCTGGGGCATAGTGCCAAGGCATTTGACTGCTAACCAGAAGGCTGGCAGTTCAAACCCACCTGCCACTCTGCAGAAGCAACATGGGACAGTCTAATTCCGTAAAGATTTACTACCTTGTAAACCCACGGGGGTCATTGTGAGTTGGAATCAACTCAATGGCAGTGAGTTTGGGTTTTTTTGTTTGTTTGTTTTAGGTTGTCTGCCAAGTTCTTGAGTTTTATATGGTCAGGGAAAGGTGAGGTGGTGCCTGCTGTGGTCATTGATAGAGTTACAGTTTATCCTCTACCTACCTAAAAAAGCCTTGCAAAACTTCTTGGAGTTATTAGGATATTGCAGGCCTTTTATTCCTCATTTAGCCCAGATTTAATGGTTCCTGTATAAACTCTTTTAAAAAGGAACCATTTGAAACTGGGGCAACAAGTAAGAACATGTGTTTCAGACACCTAAAGTATCAGTACCACAGTTAAGGCCCTAGGACCCTCAAGGCCGGAACTCCTTGCAAATGGGACATAGCTAGCTTGGACTGGAACCTGTGGCAAAGGCAACAGGGTAGGTGGGTTCCCCTTGGATTCTGGTCACAATTATGGAAAGGGGCTAAACAGTGGTATAGCCCACTGGAGCAGCAGCTTTGCACTGTATATTGGAGCATGCAGTTTGTAGAACTATCACCAAAGGAGTCCAAAAAACAATGAAAACCTAGTCCACTATCACTGAATGGGTAAAATAATTCACTAAGCCACAATTGGGGTGACCTAAGCTGGTACAATTGCTAAGTGGTGTGCATTCTTGCAATAGCAAAGCACCCTCTCTGCTAGCCTCCTAAGCACTTGAGTTTCACCAGATATTAAGACCCATAACATACATCAATGAATATAACCATCGAATGCAGGAAATTCCAGCCATCATTGTAAGCTATATTAGGACAAGCATCAAGCTCATTCCTGAAGCTGCTTGGTACACAGATGGCACTCTGCCAGAGTAAATCCTCCCCAATGGATGGCTACTGCCATACAGCCACCCACAGAAACCATATGGATAAATCAGGGGGCCCAACCTCAGGGCAGCCTCAATGGTACTTATGCATTGAGAACAGACCAATTATTCTCTGTACAGATAGCTGGGCTGTTTATAAAGGCTTCATTCACTTTATGGATGATGGACTGGTGGGAGTAAGCAACTTTGGGCTGACATACAGGTTCATATTGTGGGGGTGGGTATCTTTGTGTACCATGTCTCAGCTCATAGCTCTCTGACCCCACCAGACAATGCTGAGGCACATTTGCCTGCTCAGCCCCACACACTCACCACTAGAGTCCCCAGCACTAAGATCACCTGACCATTACATCACAAAACTGGGCATAAAGAATATAGGACATTATGCACTATTGCTAAGGGAATGGGCATACCCATCACCATATTCCAAATTAAAAAAGCTTGCAATGATTGCACCCCCTGTGCTTTTGAAAGAAAGAGGCTGGTCCCGTGAGAGGTAGGCCACATTCCTTGTGGTGTGTCACCTGCCCAGAAGTGGCAAATCAACTACGTGTGACCCCTCCAACTGCCAGTTGTCATTTTGCCTGACTTTCATTTACACTGCTAATGGCCCAATAGAATAAATGACCTTTTCTGCAAACTTTTTTTCAGAAGCAAGATCCTTGCAGAAGTAGACTAAGTGCCTTCCAGGTGCTCTGAGATATATTAATGAATATCACCAAGAACATCCAATACCTAACAGGTGATTAGCCAAGGGCCTCTAGGGACCATGCAGATCAAGTAAAGGCTACTGATGACCCATTCTGCTGTCTGCAGTAGGTCAAAAAAATAACCTCCTTTTGCATTTGCCACAGGACCTAGACATGGGATCATATAGTTAAACTCCCCTGGAAACAGCAAGTAGGCCAACAAGGATTTGGGGTTTCTTCCCCTTGAGGTGAAGGCTTAGAGGATTCCTTGTTTATAAGCCATTGGTTGTATCCCAAATCCACAATTGTACTTAATATTGTTAATTATGATGTTTTGGTTGCCTCTTCCCACTGACAGGACTATACCACAAATGGGGTGTCTTGAATAATCAAGAGTTAATTCTCCTACATTTTTGGAGGCTTTGAGTCTGAGTTCAAATCACCAGGCTCTTGGAGCTGGGGGAAAGCTCCTTTGCCATTGGGTTCTTCTCTGCCTTTTGCTTCTGGCCCATTGAAGCTAGAGGCATCTTCATTCAGGTATCTGCTGGCTGCTGAGGCTCACAAACCCAAGTGAAAAGACACAGTTCTGAAACTACCAAACCCCATGGCAGGCCATTAATTCAAGTCCATTAAAAGTCCCAAGATTGGCAGGGCAACATAGCAGGCTACGGAACAATGACTCAGCTACATGCAGGGTTTAAGCATGTCATCAGCTGGAGACCTTCCTCAAAACTCCTTTTTATATATGGGAAGCAGCCCACATCCCTAAAGCAGCTACTCAGCTGCTCAAGTAGATTCCACCATGCAGTTAATTACCAATTTTACTATGGGAAATAACTGTATCCAGTTGCCCAGCCACTCAGTCAGGCCCATCCAAGTTGACATACAACCTTAACTACCATACATGGCAAAATTTTGAAGAAGGGGACATATTATATAAGTTTATGGACTTTCTCCACACACCCAATAGACTATACAGGATTCCTTAAAATGAGAGAGTTTCAGGGGGAAAAGGTATTGCAACCCAGGGCAGAATCCCTGCCCCAGGGTCATCTTAACTGCCACTTCTAACACTACCTGTGTTTTATTAAACCAACATGATTTACGTACTATTGTAATTTTAAAAGCTTTATCTTATCACCCTTAAAATAATTATAGGTAATGTGTTTGCCAATTAGGCCATCATGATTATGGAAGTTCAAAACCAGTCCATTTGCTGGATACACAGAGAATTTCTCACTTCCTCCATTGTGGGACTTCTGTGGAAGCTACAACCTGCTAAACAGACAGCCTGTGTGTGTTTGGACATTAAAAGGACTCAGCCCCTGATCTTTTTCTTTCTTCCCCACACTGTGTCCCCCACCCCCATTTCCTGGGGACTGTACCCTTTCCTCCCTTCTTGAAGTTACACTGGGATATTATCATTTATATTATATTTGTGGCCTTTGGCTCCAGTACTGCAGTGCTTAAGCTCAAGGGATCAAGCAGAAGAGGAGGGTGCACATATTGTAAGAGCCATATGGGGTGCTGGGGTGGAGAGTACAAGGCATGGCTGTAAGTTGCCCAAACACTTCCCAGACCCCATCTTGTTCAGCCAAATATTGGATAATGCAAACACGCCCCTAATCCATCCCTTTCTCCTCACAGGGAAATTTAGTAAATCTTATTGTGGGCACATACTACCGTACATTGCTCACAGCCCCCAACTCTACTAGCATCAGGTGCCACTGACCTCATCAAATTTATAACATGTCTATGTTAGTTCCTCAAACAGAGGTATACATATCTTTAGGCACAGTAAATGGTTTAGTAAATTTTGAATCTGACCAACCATCTGTCACTGAATGTGATGCTTTCCCCATAAACTCCTTCCTCTGGTCTTTGATATCTCTTGAACCCTTGCAATATTGCAGTTCTTGGCCACAGCCAAGACAGTAATGCATGAAGTATGAATTTAGGAAAATTGCTAATTGTCAGAATTTAAATGGAATGCATAAAGATCAATAATATCTTAGGCATTAGTGAGTTGAAATGGAGTAGTATTGGGATTTTGAATTAGACAATCATACACTCTACTATGCCAGGAATGACAAATTGAAGAGGAATGACATCACATTCATCATGAAAAGGAATTTTTGAAGCTCTGCCCTGAAGTGTATAGCTGTCAGTGATAGAATAATATCCATTCATCTACAAGGAATACCAGTTAATATTATTGTTGTTATTATGTGCCATCGAGTTGGACCCAACTCATAGAAACCTCTCCTTGTGTTTCTGAGGCAATATCACTAAGGAAGTAGATTGCCCCATCTTCCTTCCAAGGAGTAACCAGTGAGTTTGAACTGCCAGCATTCTGGTAAGTACTCAAGTGCCTTTAAGCACTATGCTACCACACCCATCACTAAAGCCAAAGATGAATAAATTGAAAATTTTTACCAACTTTACAAATTTTAGCTGTGGAGCTCTGGTAGCATAGTGCCTAAGGCACTTGACTGCTAACCAGGAGGCTAGCGGTTCAAACCCACCAACCACTCCTCGGAAGGAAGGTTGGGCAATCCTACTTCCGTAGTGATAACTGCCTCGGAAACCCAAGGAGGGGTCACTAGGAGTCGGGGCCGACTCTATGGCAAATAACAACATAAAAAGATTTACTGAGTGGGCTTGAGTTCATAAGTAACATAATCACAATCAGGTTTTCTCCAGTGGTCTGTACTGGAGGCTTAGTCAGGGTTCAGTTTACTATATCAGCTATAACCTGTACAACATCTAACTGCTAAAGAATCATACTTTGTCCACAATGTGATTGCATCATCAATAGCCTGCATTCAGAATGTTATCCCACAGATTAATTTTGGATCTATTGTGTGACAGTACCAGCTGTATTCTGTGTCTAATTTATTACTGCTGGAGAATCAGACTGGGTCAATGATATCACAGTATTACCTTCAGATTTTTTTGAGGAACTTACTTTTGGAGAGTAAATCTATAATTTCAGTCTATCAGCTCAGTCAGTCTGAATGGATTTGAATGCTGGTCTCAATAATTGTTAAAAACATGAAGATACTATAAAACATCTTCTTGGGTCACAATGCTATAAAATTAAAAATTGATAATAGGAAAATATATCAAATATATGGATTCCTTGGAAGGAAGATTGAGCAATCTACTCCTGTAATAATACTGCCTCAGAAACCCAAGGAGGGGGTCACTATGAGTTGGATTCAACTCCACAGCAGTGAGTTTGGTATTTTTTTGGATGTGGAAAGTGAATTATACACTGTTCAAAAACTAGTGAGTAAGAGAATAAATACAGTGTGAAATAAAAAAATTCTAGAAACAAATGAGAATGAAGACACAACTTACCCAAACCACTGGGGCACAGTGAGAGCAGTACTTAGAGGTCAATTTATGGCAAAAAATGGACCATCAAAAAAGAGGAAAGATCAGCCTATATGACTATAAGACCAGATGAACTAGATGGTACCCAGCTACCACTGTCAACCACTCAGAGGGGTATCTATGTAGGAGATCCTGGATAGGGCAAACAATGTGGAACAAAACTCAAAATCATTTGGGAGGAAAAAATAAAGGAGACCAGATTTGCTGGTCTGATAGAACCTGGTGGAACCAGTGAGACTACAGTCCCTAGCTGCCCTTCAGATCTGGAATTGAATCCACACATGTGGCTTCTAGCCAAATAATAGACAGACATAAGAGTTGAACATATACCTGAGGTAGATACAACCCTTGTAGAGAACAATCATAGGAGAAAGAAGAGCTGCTTATATGCAGGAAGACAGTTCAGGAGGCAGGAGTTCATGGAGGAATGGACAAAGGGAAGAGGCAGGAGTGCATGGAGGAATGGGAGGAAGTGGGAGGGAGGGTGTTGCTTTGGGGTAAACTGTCAATGTCATCAGACAATGTGTATGTGAACTGCTGTATGGAAAGTGAATTTGTTCTGTAACCTTTCACCCAAATCACAATAAAAAAAAGCAGAGTAAAGAAACAAAATTAACACTCTAACTCAACAACTCCAGCAGTTGGAAAAAGAGCAACAAAAGAAACCTACAGTATCCAGAAATAATAAAGATCAGACCAGAAATAAATGAAACCAAAAACAAAAGCACAACAGAGGAAATCAACAAAACAAGAACCTGATTCTTCAAAAAGATTAACAAGATTGACAAACTACTGGTGAATTTAACAAAGGAGAAGAGGAAGAGAATACAAATAACGTGAATAAGAAATGAAATGGGTGACATCACAACAGAACCAACTGAAATAAAAAGGATAATATCAGGATATTATGAAGAACAAATCTGAGAATCTAGAAGAAATGTACAAGTTTTTAGAAACACAAGACCTACCTAAATTATCCCAGTCAGAGATAGAATACTTGAACAGACCTATAACAAAAGAAGAAATTAAGCAGGTCATTAAAAAAAAAAAAAGGAAAGAAAATCCTGGCCCGGACATCTTCATTGGAGAATTTTACCAAATGTTTAGAGAAGAGTTGACAACTATAAGCTCAAACTACTCCAGAACACAGAAAAAGATGGCATACTTCCAAATTCGTTTTATGATGCAAGCATAACACTGATACTAAACCAAGCAAAGACACCACCAAAAAGGAAAACTACAAACCAATAACCCCCAGGAGTATATACAAATATCTTCAACAAAATCTTAGCCAACAGAATCCAACAACATATCCAAAAAATAATACATTATGACCAAGTGAGATTTGTACCAGGTATGCAAGCAAGGTTCAATATCAGGAAAACAATCAATGTAATCACAATATAAACAAAACAAAAGAAAAGAACCATATGATCATATCAATCCATGCAGAAAAACATTTGACAAAATTCAACACCCATTGCTCTTTAGAACTCTCAGCAAAAAAGGGATAGAAGGTAAAATCCTCAACATAATAAAGGGCATATTTGTGCGTGTATGCAAAGCCAACAGCCAATATTATTGTTAATGGAGAAAGACTCAAAGCATTTCCCTTGCAAACAGGAGCCAGACAAGGATTCCCTCTATCACCACTTCTATTTAACAATGAATTGGAAGTCCTAGCCAGGGCAATAAGGCAATAAAGAGAAATAAAAGACATCCAAATTGGCAGAGAGGAAGGAAAGCTAGCTCTATTTGCAAATGACATGATCCTAGACATGGGAAACCCAAGAGACTCAGTAAAAAAAATTACTGAAACTAATAGAGAGGTTCACCAAAGTGGCAGGATACATGGTCAACATATAAAAATCAATTGAATTCCTGTGCTTCCACAAGAAGTTTCTGAAAGGAAATAAAAAAACTAAAAAATACCATTTACAAAAACTACCAAACAGATGAAATATTTAGGAATAAATCTTACCAGTGATACAAAAGACCTATACAAAGAGAACTACAAAACACTACTACAAGAAACCACAAGAGATTTACGTAAATGGAAGACATTACCTTTTACGTGGATAGACAGAATATTGTGAAAATATCAGTATTACCCAAAGCAATCTACACATTCAATGCCATCCTGATCCAGAGACCATCAACATTTTTTTAAGAATATGGAAAAAGCAATTATTAATTTCATATGGCAAAGAAAGAGTCCTCAAGGAAGCAAAGCCTGCTGAAGAAGAAAAACATAATAGGAGTTCTCACACTCCTAGATCTTAAAACCTACTATACAGCCACAGTAGTATAAACAGTATGGTATTGGTACAATGATACACCGATAGATCAATGAAACAGAATCAATACCCCAGAAACAGACCCATCCATATATGGTCAGTTGATCTTTGACAAAAGACCAAAACCCATTAAATGAGGGAGAGATAGACCCTTTAACAAATGATACTGGCAAAATTGGATATCCACTTGGAGAAAAATGAAACAAGACACATACCACAACCCATACACAAAACAAGCTCAAAGTGGATCAAAGACTTAAATTTAAAAACCAAACTTATAGAGGTAATAAAATACAAA
>NW_006922314.1:0-905 GCF_000298275.1 Orycteropus afer afer | reverse complement strand
CCTAAAAATCAGCCCTGCTAGCCAGGTACTTCACAGAGACTGTTCCGGTGGCTGGAGAATAAATGAAGAAGGTGACGAGAAAGGCGGGCTGAGCTGTGGACTTTTGCTGGTCCTGAGGGCACCACAATTTTGAAGATCTAAAAGCAGGTTGATTATTTTAGATATTTAAAGAGACAGTGCTCTCGCAGATTCCTGGGGCTTAAGAACACGTTCTGCTTTCCAGCAACCCCAAGGATCCTCCAGACCTGCAAGACTGAAAAGGTACAATATTCTTCTTGTTACTCTTATACTCCACACCTGCTTAGTGAATGGAGGTGCGACCATCTCCTACTCCCACCTACCTTCTGGGCCCAAAGGCACTCCATCACAGTCTGTGTGCTCAGACAGAGCCTGGTTGCCCTGCTCTGGCCACCATTTTTTTTTTCCTCTTGTTTTATTTTTATTTTTTTCATTTTTGCTTTCTTTTTCTGGTGATTAACTTGCTTGTATTTGTCTGTTTTAAAACAACTATTAGTATTACTATTTTTGTCCTTTTTGCTATGATTCTTAATCTTCCCCTCCCAGGTCCTAGTTTTCAGGATTTTTTATTTTTCCTGTGCCTGGTTGAATTTTTTTTTTCTTTTAATTTAAGGGTGTCCCACCACCACCACCACCACCACCTTTTTTCTCATGGTTAACCCTGTTCCTTGATTTTCTTTTTCCATTTTTCCCATTTTTATTCATTTATTATTCTCCTTCTCTACTTTCTTTTTCTTAGTTCCCTGTCCCCAGATATTGCAGGTTTTCTTGTTTTTTCCTTCCTTTTTTCTCCCTTTTTAGTTACTGTTCCTGTGTGATTACATGGTGTGTTTCTCATCCATGGGCTTTTAGTTTTTTGATGGTTATTCAATTGTAATTTGTGTCTA
>NW_006922313.1:978600-979246 GCF_000298275.1 Orycteropus afer afer | reverse complement strand
AAGGAAAGGTGATCCCACAGAATGTGGAAATTATCAAACAATATCATTAATATCACATGCAAGTAAAATCTTACTGAAGATAATTTAAAATCTGTTGCAGCAGTATATTGAGAACTTCCAGAAATGCAAGCTGGACTCAGAAGAGGACGTGGAATGAGAGATATCATTGCTGATATCACATGGACCTTTGTTCAAAGCAAAGGATACCAGAAAGATGTTTACTTGTGTTTTATTGACTATGCAAAAGCATTTGATTGTATGAATCATAACAAATTATGGGTAACATTGAGAAGAATGGGAATTCCAGAACACTTAGCTGTACTCATGAGGAACCTGTACATAGACCTGGAGGCTCTTATTCAAGCAGAAAAAGAGGATACTGCATGGTTTAAAATCAGAAAGGGAGTGTGACAGTGTTGTAGCCTTTCACCATATTTATTCAGTCTTAATGCTGAGCAAATAATCTGAGAAAGCTGGATGATATGAAGAAGAATGTGGCATCAGGATTGAAGGAAGAATCATTAACCACCTATGATATGCTGACAACACAACTTTCCTTGCTGAAAGTGAGTGTGATAGTTGGAGCTGTGTGTCAACTTGGCTAGACCACAGTTCTGTGTGGTTTAAGCTGTTGTGATGTGGTTAT
>NW_006922313.1:972375-975267 GCF_000298275.1 Orycteropus afer afer | reverse complement strand
TGGAGGTGAAGTAATGAGGAAATGTAACTATCTATAAATGTAAACCCTAAGATTCAGAATGTGGGATGTGTGGAATTGAGATGATGGGGGAGGATTAAAAAACAAAAAACAACAAACTTATTGCCATCGAGTCCATTCCAAGTCACAGGGACTCTAAGTGACAGAGGAGAACTCCCCCCCTAGGGTTTCCAAAGCTGTAAAGATTTACAGAGTAGTATCCGTTTGTTGAAACATCTCAAAGGTATTCTGTCAGTTCCCGGAGGCTGGTTTTTCACTACTTGCTTCAGTGGAGCTTTGACTTCTTCCGTCAGTACCATTGGTTCTACATCATATGCCACCTGTTGAATTGGATGAACATCGACCAATTCTTTTTGGTACGTGACTCTGTGTATTCCTCCCACCTTCTTTTGATGTTTCCTGCATCATGCAACATATTGCCCACAGGATCTATCGATATTGCAACTCGAGGCTTAAATTTTTCTTCAGTTCTTTCAGCCTGAGAAATGTGAAGTGTGTTCTTCCCTTTTGGTATCCTAACTTCAGGTCTTTGCACATTTCACTATAATAATTGACTTTATCTTCTCGAGCTACTCTTTGAAATCTTCAGTTCAGCTCTTTTATCTTATCATTTCTTCCATTTGCTTTAGCTACTCTCTGCTCAAGGAAAAGTTTCAGCCTCTTCAGACATCCACTTTGGTCTTTTCTTCCTTTCCTGTCTTTTTAATGGCCATTTCTTGCTTTCTTCATGGTTGATGTTTTGATGTCATCCCACAATTCTTCTGGTTTTCAGTCATTGGTGTTCAATGCATCAAATCTATTTGTTAGGTGGTCTCTAATTTCAGGAAGGATATATTCAAGGTCATATTTTGGCTCTAATGGACTTGTTTTAATTGGCTTCAACTTCAAGTTGAAGTTGCATATGAGTGGTTGGTGCGTCTGTTCCACAATTAGCTCCTGGCCTTGCTTTGGCTGAAGATACTGAGCTTCCATTGCCTCTTGCCACAGATGTAGTCAATCTGATTCCTGTGTACTCCATCTGGCAATGTCCATGTGTATAGCTGCCATTTGTGTTGTTGAAAAAAAGTATTTGCAATGAGTAAGTCATGGGTCCTGCAAAATTCTCTTGTGTGATCCCAGTGTTATTTCTTTCACCAAGGCCAAAATTTCTAACTACTGGTGATTTTTCATTGTTTCCAGCTTTTGCATTTCAATCACCAGGGATAATCAGCACATCTTGCTTGCATATTCAGTTAATTTCAGACTGCACAAGTTGGTAAAAGTCTTCAATTTCCTCATCTTTGGCTATGGTGGTTGGTACATAAATCTGAATAACAGTAGTATTGACTGGCCTTCCTTGTAGACATATGGACATTATCTGATAGCATCATACTTCAGGATAGATCTCAAAACATTCTCTGTGAGGATGAATGCCACGCCATTCCTCTTCAGTTTGTCCTTCCCGGAACAGTAGATTATATGGTTGTCTGACTCAAAATGGCCAAAACCAATCAATGTCCACTCACTAATCCCTAGGATATAAATCTTTCTGCATTCCATTTCATTTTTGAAAACTTAAAATTTTCCTAGATTCATACTTCATAAATCCCATGTTGTGATTATTAGTGGATGTTTGCAGCTATTTCTTCTCATGTTGAGTCATGTCACATCAACAGATGGAGGTCCCAAAAGCTCTACTCTAACCACATCATTAAGGTCGGCTCTACTCTGAGGAGGCAGGTATTTCCCACTCCTATTTTGAGTGCCTTCTGGCCTGAGGGGCTCATCTTCTGGCACTATGTCAGACAGTATTTCAGGGCTATTCATAAAGTGTTCAGTAAAATATCAGACAATGTTTCACTGCTCTTCATAATGCCTTCACTGGCCAATTCTTTGAGAAGTGGATGGCCTCTTCCTTCTTCTGAGTCTCTCTTAGCCTGGAAGCTGTGCTGAAACCTTTCCACCATGAGTAACCCTGTTGGGACTTGAAACACCAGTGGCATAGCCTCCGGCCTCACAGCAACACACAAGCCAACATAGTACAACAAACTGACAGGCAAGTTTGGCTCCCTTAGCTGTTCCACACCACTCTGCTCATGTCCTGGCCTCCCCCCACCTGTTCCGGCCATCCGCTGACTCCCGCTTCCTGGCCAGGCTCTCCCCTTACAAGTACCGGCTGCCCATTGGCTACTGCTTCCTGGCTGGCCTCTCCCCTTACCTGTTCTGGAAACCAGCAGGTACTTTGTCAAATTCATTCCATACCAGCTTTAGAAGGTTACACAATATTTCATACATACAGAAGACAGCAATTTTTAAACTTACTGACATTTTATCCAGATTAAGAAGTGAAATTGAATACTTTGCTATATTTGTGACTGATTGATTAAAGCAGGAACGTGCCTTTCCATACAAGGGTACCACTTCCTCTGTAACCATCTCCAATCATATTTATGTCTCTTTTTTCCATAACAACTATTCTCAATTTAGTGTACGTGTTTCTGTAGTGGATGTGCTTGGTGTTTGACCCAGGTCATCAAACCAGTGCACCTGGACTATAGCTGGAGGCCGTGGTGACACAAATGGGTAAGCAGTCAACCCCTGGAAAGGTGGGCAGTTGGAGCCCACCCAGACATGCCTACGAAGAACGGCCTGGTTATCTTCTTCAGAAAGGTCACAGCCTTGAAGACTCTAAGGAGCATGCTTCTACTCTGACACACATCAGGGAATTATTCTTCAGAGTTGATGCCACAGAAAATGGTTTGGTTTGTTTTGGTTTAAGGAGCAAGGCATAGATGAGAGTGAGGAAGACCCTTCTACAATTCTGAGTGGTTCTAAGGAGGAAGGAGCTTTCCTGGTGCGTAGTGAGTGCCTCATCTTTGGAGAAACTAAGCAGAT
>NW_006922313.1:969428-971358 GCF_000298275.1 Orycteropus afer afer | reverse complement strand
GGGAGACAGAATCCCCTTCAACAACCCAAGGCTTATTCCTATAAGGCCTTTTACCAGTTCTGGCACCAGCAGTCCCACCCATGGCACTCACTACTTCTCTACTGGGTTTGATAATTCATTGCAATGGACACACAGAACTCACAGCAATACTCATGACTATGGGCTTTATTAGGGAAGTAACAGGTTCAGGTTCAGCAACGCCCTCACAATACAGTTCTTGAGTCAGGCCAGTCTCTCCTCTGCTATGCCCTCAGGCACACCTCTCTGGCCCTTGGCCTCTCAGCCTGGCCTCTCTGCCTTTCTCAGGCAAGTGTTACAAAGTCTTTTAGCTCTGCCGATAAGTACACCTAGCTGCACCCCACCCTGCCAGCAAGCCTCCTACCCAAAGGCACTCAGCTTTCTTGCTCCATAGGCTGAGAAGCCCACCGTTCTACCTTGTGCTTCTTGGTTCCACTGCTGCCATCTCTCTCTGCCCAGGCGGTCCAGCACAGGGATCACTGGTCCAAGGACATAGTCCATGCCATTCCACCTCTTATCATTCTCTCTCAATGGCAGAGAGAGCCCCCATCTGCCTCTAGGAGGGCTCATTTTAAGGCTAGCAGAATGACAAAACTAACCAATCCCTACATTAGAATTCCATATACCTTATTTGCATGGTCCCACCCAGTGATCAGGAGCTCTGGTGGTGCAGTGCCTAAGGCATTTGACTGCTAACCAGAAGGCTGGCAGTTCAAACCCACCAGCCACTCCTTGGAAGGAAGACTGGGCAATCTACTTCCATACTGATACGGTCTCGGAAACCCAAGGAGAGTCCTTATGAGTTGGATCCGTTTTGATGGCAGTGAATTTGGTGTTTGGTTTTGGACCCAGTAATCTGGTGGGAATCACAAAGACTAGTTAGAAAAGCCATACCAAGTAATTCACTGCACCACAGGTCCCAAAAGAAGTAAAAGCAGGATGACAATTAGAGGTTCCAATATTATAAGGTAAAGGGATTTCAACGACCCCAGATCTGGAAGCCACAAAGTGAACCAATCAAAATGGAGTCCATGACGTCTGAAGGCTTCCTCTACTGTGCTTCTGTCCTGGAGTAATTTGTAAACAATCTCATCAATTTTCTGTTGATCTTGAATGATTTCGCCTGCCCGATCAAGCAAACAGCAGTGGTGGCATTCACATAAATGCACACCGCTCCATGTGAGGCTAGTCTGAGGTCTAGGGCCACTGGATTTTGGAGGGCAATAGAAGAAACAGACTCCATTGCAGTCTTTATGGGAGAAGAAAGTGACTCAGTTGCACTAGCTAGTTTTTAGTAGATTCCTATCATACATGGATGTCTTCATAGTTCTTCCCCACGCCCACCCCAGGAAGGAGCATGTGCTGTGCTTTCTCCCAAGCACATTTTGTGAACTCAGAGAGGGACAGCTCCCTCCTTGACCTGCGCATATTCCTGCTGGAATGTGTCATCTCCAGCAGGAGTACTGGGTGGCTCCTTGCTGGCCAAAGCCACCCCAGAGTTCCACATCCCTGCAAGGCTGAAGGGCCAGGTCTTATGGGCTATATTTTTTGTTTTTTGTTTTTTTTTTTTACAACCGATACAGACATAGGTGCCTTATGGAATAAAAGGTTGGGGAAAACTGGACAATGCTTTGAAAAGGCTCTGGTCAGTTTCATTTTCCCTTAATGTCATTCCACTGGAGTTTGAACCAAAAGTAATTTTCCCTTGTGACCAGGCTCCAATGACAGATCCCATGTGGAATTGTAGTTGGGCCACTTCCCAACTGAGGAGATGTTATATGTAGGGGCCCAAGCAAGGCACGGTGCTGCTGCCCGCATGGAGCTAAGAGTGACCTACTGGAGGGTGGGGAGACTTGTGTCTACTAATCATAGAGGCCCGTCGGGGAGGGGCAGCCAGTGAGCCTGATGAATG
>NW_006922313.1:939109-939644 GCF_000298275.1 Orycteropus afer afer | reverse complement strand
CATACTTACTAATGATCGGATTTGTCTAGAAGACTGGTCAGGAAGGAAGACTCCTAGGCCCCTCCCCTGGAGGTCGTGCATGGGGTCACCGTGACAGTGACTCGGGCCCCACTCAGCAGCAGATCACAACAGCAACTGGGAGTTGAGCTGTGTCCCGAGTGTTTCTACTGCATTAACTCAGTGACTCATCACCACGACCGTGGGAGGCGAGGACACCCAGGCACAGAGAGGGTAAGTAGACATGTGAGGTCATACAGCGAGTGAGAGGGAAAGCGGGTAGTTCTAACCCGGATTCATAAGCCGGGTACTACCTGTATACCAAGTTCTAATTCAGTGATCAGCAGCCCATGCCCTTAACCATGACTCTACATGACCTCGCACAAGAGGTGTGGGAAACATGAAGTGTTCAGTGCCCTGGCTGTTCCTGCTGCCACAGCCAATTACATAATGTAAGGCCACAGTAAGGAGGAAAGGACGCACAAAAGTGAGGTTAAAGAGAGGTTTTTATTCTGAGTTTCTGGGGGAGGTTTACAGG
>NW_006922313.1:926415-937799 GCF_000298275.1 Orycteropus afer afer | reverse complement strand
GGGCAGGCAGATCCCAGAAAACTGCTTAATTCAGCAAGAACTGAATGCAATTGAATCATTCCACTCTGGTCAAAAAGGCTTCATGAATTTCTCCGTTACATGAGTGAGTTTGGATTCTGAGTTTTTATATCTAGAAATACACTCCCTGGATTAGAAACAAGTTCCTTTCCTAAATCTGTCTGTAAGTCTAGCACGTATGTAAGTTGGGACACTTAAGTACAGTTTGCACATAAGTTAACAAATGTGTGCCTTAGTATGTAGTGGACAGTGCACCTTTCTAGGCATAAAAAGATTAAAGAAACACTTGCAGATGCACTAAAACGTCTTTAACGAATAACACAGTAATAAGAATGAATGACAATGTTTCAATGCACCATCAGGTAGAAGCCATTTACTGTTATGTACCTCGAATTTTTAATAAAATAGCGTTTATGAGGGTTGTTGGTAACAATGGGTTGTAGTAAGTCAGACATTCGTAATCCGGGTACTAACTGTATATCAAAAGAAAACCCACGGCCATGGAGTCAATTCCGACTCACAGCAACCCTAGAGGTCAGAGGAAAACTGCCAGCAGAGGGTTTTGAAGGCTGTCATCTTTATGGAAGCAGATTGTCACATCAATCGCACACTGGTGGGTTCAAACTTCAGATATTTTGCTTATCAACCAACCACTTCACCACTAAGTCACCAGGGCTCCATATATATGTGTATGTATATTCAAGCCTCAAATTGCAATATTCAAGGATTCTATGGGCAAAATATTGAACAATGCAGGAAGTAGCAAAAGAAGATGGAAGGAATACACAAGAGTCACTGTACCAAAAAGAATCAGTCAACATTCAACCGTTTCAGGAGGTACCGTATAATCAAGAACCAATGGTACTGAAGAAAGAAGTCCAAGCCGTACTCAAGTAACTGTTGAGACAAGGCTCCAGGAATTGATGGAATATCCATTGAGATGTTTGAACAAACGGATGCCACACTGGAGATGCTTAATCTTTAATGCCAGGAAATTTGGAAGTGAGCAAACCTGGCCAACTGTTAGGTAGCCATTGCCAAGAGTAACCAGGCCAGAGTGAATTGTTTTTAAAAAAAAATCCGTTTTATTGAATCATTCGTCCAGCAGATGGGCTGAGACCAAAGGTGGCATCAGCCCCAGTCCTGTAGCCGCATGGGGCTTAAGAAGAGGTTTAGTGTAGGAAGTAGAATGCCTGTTTCAAAAGTGCCAATCATTAGTGAGTCTGTAAACGCTGCCTCTGCGCAGGCGGGAATGGTGGGGGGCTGAGTTGAGTGCAAAGGCGGGCTAAGAACAAAGACAAAAGCTGGGTGCAGAGGCAGGAACTGAGTGCAGGGGTGGGGAAGGGTACAAAGGCGAAAGCTGGGTGCAGAGGCAGGAACTGAGTGCAGGGGAAAGTGGCACGTCCGGTAAATAACTGGCTGATCACCAACCAAATATGGAAGAGATCCATGTCTGTGCCACTGCAAAGAAAGTTGATCCCATGGAATGTAGGGAGTGTCAAACAATATCATTGCTATCACACAAGTAAAGTTTTGCTGAGGGTAACTCAGAGACATTCTGGGCAGTACATTGGGAGGGAAGTTCCAGAAATGCAAGCTGGATTCAGAAGAGCATATGGAATGAGAGCTATCACTGCTGACGTCAGATAGACCTTGGCTGAAAGCAAATACCAGAAAGGTGTTTACCTGTGTTTTATTGACCGTGCAAAGGCATTCAACAGTGTGGATCATACAAAATTATACATAATATTCTGAAGAATGGGAATTCCAGAACATGTAATTGTGCTTATGAGGACCTGTACCTAGACCAAGAGGCTGTTGTTCAAACTGAATAAGGTGATACTACAAGGTTTAAAACCAGGAAGGGCACTCACCGGGACTGTAACCTTTCACTACACTTATTCAATCTGTGTGCTGAGCCCATAATCCAAGAAGCTGCACTGCATGAGGAAGAACGTGGCATCGGGATTGGAGGAGGACTCGTTAACAGCCTGCGACATGCAGACGACACAGCCTTGCTTGCTGAAAGTGAGGATGACCTGGAGCACTTCCTGATGAAGATTAAAGACTATAGCGTGCAGTGTGGGTTACACCTCAACATAAAGAAAACAGAAATCCTCACAACTGGACCAATAAGCAACATCACACTAAATGGAGGAAAAATTGAAGTTGTTAGGGATTTCATTTTACTTGGATCCACAATCAAGCAGTTAAGACATCAGACGATGTATTGCACTGGGCAAATCTGCTGCAAAAGACCTCTTTCAAGTGCTGAAGAACAAAGACGTCACTTTGAAGAGTAAGGTGCACCTAACCCAAGCCATGGTGTTTCCAGTCTCCTCGTACGCTTGTGAAATGTGGACAAGGAATAAAGAAGACTGAAGAAGAGGTGATGCCTTTGAGTTGTGGTGCTGGTGTAGATTACTGGAAGCATCATGGACTCCCAGAAGAACTAACAGATCTGTCCTGGAGGAAGTGCAGCCGGAATGCTCCTTGGAAGTGAGAATGGCCAGACTTCGTCTCGCCCACTTTGGTGATACTGTCAGAAGGGCCATTCTCTGGAGAAGGATGTCGTGCTTGGTAAAGTGGAGGGTCAGCGAGTAAGGGGAAGGCCCTCAACGAGACGGACCGACACGATGGCTGCAACGATGGGCTCAGGTGTAGCAGGGGTCGTGAGGCTGGCCCAGGACCAGGCACGGTTTCCTTCTGTTGTTCATGGAGCCGTTATGAGTCGTAATGTTGCGCCCAGATCTTGAATCCCCAAAAACCACAAAGGAGCTGATTCCACTGCAAAAGCATAGGGGTTGTTTATTCAAGCTCGCGCTCAGACCCCCAACCGTCACTGACACAGCGGTTCAGGATTGAGAGCCCCGAACTCAGGGGTAACAGGGTTTTTATAGAGGTTACAGCAGAAGCTCTGGTAGCATAGTGGCTAAAGCACTTGACTGCTAACCAGAAGGCTGGAGGTTCAAACACACCAGCCACTCCTCGGAAGGAAGGTTGGGCAATCCTACATCCGTAGTGATACTGCCTTGGAAACCCAAGGAGGGGTCACTATGAGTCGGGGCCTACTGATGGCACACAACAACAACAACACAGCAGAAATGAGGAAGTTTCAATCAGAAAATTACAGGATTGGTTGACATTTTTCAAGTTGCTAGTTGTTCCTACTTGATTGGCTGTCTTGGGGGCCGAAGCTGCTGTCTGCCATTTCTAACTATTTTAGGTAAGGTATTTTCTTGCTATTTACTGATTGGTTGCTGCTAGGGAGTATGCTAGGGAGTATCGATGAGGTGGGGGTAGTCACGACTCCTAGTGGTTTTTCCAGTAACTAAAGCACTAAAGCGTGACATGAGGTAAATGCTAAGGCATATTGCAAAATGGCTACATACTTAAAAATGGTTACATACAGGGTGGTTATATAGAAACATGGTCTCACAGTAGCCAACTCGGTGGCACCTGTTGTTGTTGTTGTTCTATGCCGTTGAGTCAGACCCGACTCATAGCGACCCCTCCTTGGGTTTCCGAGGCAGTATCACTACAGAAGTAGATTGCCCTCCTTCTGGGGAGTGGCTGGTGGGTTTGAACCACCAGCCTCCTGGTTAGCAGTTAAGTGCCTTAGGCACTACGCCACCAGGGCTTCTCCGTGGCACCTAGCAACAACATGATGAGTCTCATGGCCATGACTTGGCTGACTCCATTCAGCTCTCTGTACGGTACATGCTGATGGCCTCCCTCCTCCGAGACCGCTTTGTTCTGTCCTGTCCAAGGCTTAGCAAGAGTGTGTCTGTTGAACCCGTTTGAACCTGTTTGAACCATGCCCACCAGCCCCTTCTCTCTTCCCCTCCCCTCCCCCTCTCCCTCCATCCCCCTGCCCTCCCCCTCCCATCTTCATTGCTGCCCCTCCCCTACTTCCACTCATCAGATGGACCCAGGTGGTCAGTAAAAGGGGGCAGCTAACCAGGCCTTTAACTTCCAATCCCGCAGGGGGTTTTTTTTCCCCCCCACAGGCCATGACTTTCCTGCCTTGATGCACCTGAAGACAAACCTCTTGAATATCAAAAACCCAAACAGTCATTTTTCTTTTTTTCCTGCAGGTCCTTGCTTCAAAACCAAAGCTCTTCTCTTGGCAGTTCTGGGTGGGTCCCCATGTCTTTTCCAATGCCAGTTTCCTGACTCTGAAGGGTTGGGGTGGGGTCAGGGTTTCTACTCTACAAACAGAGCTACTGCATTCCAACCAACAGCCTGTGTTTCTCCAGGGCAAGTCCTAGTTCCCCTTTCAGCAAATCCGATCAGGTATTGGCTGATGGAGGCCTTACATGCCCTGTTATCCGCAGCCAGTATTCATTTCCACTTTACAGCTAGGTAACAGAACATTCCATATCTATAGTACATTCAGGTAAATGTATAACCCAAAACACATCACCCGGTTTAGAACATTCCACTTTCACCTTCTCTTCACCTTGACAACTCTCCTACTATATGCATATGGCCCGGCGGGCAGGGCAGTGACCCCTGACCTCCTGTCAATCATCGCCTTTAATCCACCTGGGTCCTGCCCCGGGCCCTTCTCCGTCAGCTGCAGCATATCTCCTTGCGTCCTTTCTGCCCTTACAGGTAGCAACAACCAAAGTAACCTGGAAGAATCAGTTTCCCCTCCTGGCCAGGCCCCTTCCTTCTTTCCCTTGAAAAATCCCTCGCTTCCTTGAGTCTGGAGCCATGACAACACCCCCGCCCCTGAGCCAGCTGCAGACACGGGGGGGGGGGGCGCCCTCCGACCCCCCTCTGACTTCCAGAGGGGAGACAGACTCGCCATCAGCCCAAGGCTGGTTCCTATCAAGCAGAGTCAGACATGAGACCACCCTCCACCCTTTCTGCCAACTCTGACACCAACCGCCCCTCCCACGGCACTCGCTTCTTCTCCGGTGGGTTGGCCACATGGCACTCACAGACAATACTCATGATCGTGAGGTTTATCGGGGAAGAAACAGGTCACGATTCTTTGCTCTGCCCTTGGCCTCGTCCTCCGCATGCCTCTCCAGCCCTTGGCCTCTGGGCGTGGCTCTGCCCTGCTCTGGCAGGTGGTACAGAGCTCTTTCAGGTCTGCGACAGGCGCCCCCCACCCTGCCAGCAAGCTCCTGCCCAAGGGCACTCGGCCTCCTGCTCCACAGGCCCAAGCCTGCTGCTCCGTCTTCCGCAGGTCTCTTTGCCTAGTCTCTGCCAAGGAGGGCCAAGGCAGGGATCGCAGGCGCAAGGACTCACCGCACCCCACCTCAGCTGCGCTCTCTGGATGGGAGGGAACTCCCCCACTTCCCACCTCCGGTTTTCAGCCGAATTAAATGATAAAACCGACCAATGCCCACATCAGGGTTCCATTTGCGTTATTTCCATAGTCCACACGCACACCCCAGGGTGCCAGGTACCTTATTTACATTACACAAGCCAGCCAACCCCCTTGGTGGGCCACAAGCACCTTACATTGCAGTAGCTCCACACACTCACCTGGTGGGAGTCACAAAGACAGAGGCTGGAAGGGGTATGTTAAGTAATTCAGGGCACAGCAGCTTCCTCCAGAAGTCAATTAAGTGTTCTGGAATTACCATTATTCACAGTGTTCTCCAGCATTTGGTGGAATGCCTTTAAATAGTTAAGTGTTGATAGTTAAGTTTTAATTAAGATAGTTTAAAAAAAAAAAAAAAAAACTGTTGAATCCAACTCATAGGGACCCCTCCCTGCGTTTCCCTGGCAGTAACTTTATGGAAGTAGATTGCCCTATCTTCCTTCCAAGGAGTGGCTGGTCAATTTGAAACACCTGCTCTCTGGTTAGCAGTCTAATGCCTCAGGCATGGCGCCACCAGGGGCGGTGGTACTAAACCCCTTATACAACACTGCCATCTGCTGGCCATATCTTTTTCTTTCATCGGTATTGCTACCCCTCGGATTCATTATAAATTGTTATCCTTGAGAGGCCCTCGGTGCAGTGGTGAAGCACTCTGCTGTAACCTAAAGGTCGGCAGTTCGAACTCACCACCACTCCACAGAAGAAAGCTGTGGCAGTCTGCTCCTTGTAGAGATATAAACACAAAACAAACTCACTGCTGTCGAGTCAACCCCAACTCACAGAGACCCCTCCTTAGATTTCCGAGGCGGTATCTCTGTGGAAGTAGATTGCCCCATCTTCCTTCCGAGGAGCGCCTCATGGATTTGAACCACCAGCCTTCTGGTTAGCTGTCAAGTGCTTTAGGCACTATGCCACCAGGGCTCCCCTGTAAAGATATGTTGTTGTTGTTATACTGTCAAGTCGAACCTGACTCATAGCAACCCCTCCTTGGGTTTCCGAGGCGGTATCACTACGGAAGTAGATTGCCCAGCCTTCCTTCCGAGGAGTGGCTGGTGGATTTGAACCACCAGCCTTCTGGTTAGCAGTCAATGCCTTAGGCACTATGCCACCAGAGCCTTGAAAACTCTATGAGACAGTTCTCCTCTGTCCCACAGGGTTGCTGAGTTAGAACCGACTGAGTGGCAATGGGTTTTGGGGTTCAGTTCTAGCTGATACCCTTTTAGACATGGAGGAATCTGAAGCCAATAGGGAGTGCATGGCTCGCCCGATTTCCTTCAACCCCGAAGTGGCAGGTCTAGGGCGGGAACCCAAGTGGTGAGTGGACAAGAGACCTCTGAAGGTGAAGGATGAGGTGCCTGGCTCCCCATTCGGTCACCAGTGACCTTCCATAGGCCTGGGATCCCAAGCGTTGTCTCCCGCTTCCTGGCAGGGGTCGGCACAGCAAGACCCGCTGTCTGTTAATGGTGATGACAGCAAACACCCGTCCTGCACCTCATGTGACTCGAGGCTCTGGTGGTGCAAGGGTTAAATAGGTGCCTGCTGTTACAGCTGCTTGCTCCCTTCCCCCACAGCTGTGGTTACAATCTCATTCGGAAATGGATTGTCTTTGTGACGTTAATAGGCAGGATTAGTGTGGGGTGTGTATTAAGTCACTGCCTTCTGAGATATAAAAGAGAATAAACAAGCAAGACAGCAAACCAAGATGGGGAAGTGGATGCCATGCCATGTGGAGATCACCAAAGAGCCAGGAACAGAAACTTGGTGGGGGGAGGGCCTTCCCACAGTGCCAATAGAGAGAGAAGACCTTCTCCTGGGCCAACACCCCAGTTCTGGACTTCCAGCCTCCCGAGCTATGAGAACATAAATTTCTGTGTGTTGAAGCCGTCCACTTGTGACACTTCTGTTACAGCAGCACTAGAGAACCAAGACATCTGCAACCGAAAGGTGGGCAGATCAACCCGTCCGCCAGCTCCTCTGGAGAGCGACCTGGAGACCTGCTTCTGGGAAGATTACAGCCTGGAGACCCTGGGGCAGTTCTACACTGCTCCGTAAGGTCCTCCCAACGAGTTGGAATCAACCCCATGTCCCTGGAGGGCACGGTTTGCATTTGACTATTAGCTGAAAGGCTAAGCGGGCTTGAACTCACTCAGACACTGACAACATGATGCACTGACTGGGTGGTGCCAACAGTTAGCACCCTCTGCTGCCAACCAAAAGGATGGAGGGTGGAGTCCATCCCCAACTGCCTCAGAAGAGAGGCCTGGCAATCTACTTCTGAAAAACCAGCCTTTGAAAATCCTGTGGGGCTTGGTTCTACTCGGACACATGTGGGACTGCCATCAGTCAGCATCCAGCACTCGGTTGGGAACAGAAAGGTTGGTGATTCGAGGCCACCTAGTGGCTCTGTGAAAGAAAAGACCTGCCAGTTTGCTCCCATAAAGAGTACAGCCTGGAAACCCTCTACAAAAAAAAAAAAAAAACTCACTGCCATCAAGTGGAATCCGACTCATAGCAGCCCCTGCTTGGGTTTCCAAGACAGTATCCCTACAGAAGTAGATTGCCCAACTAAGGAGTGACTGGTGGATTTGAACTGCCAGCCTTCTGGTTAGCAGTCACATGCCTTAGGCTCTACGCCACCAGAGCTCCCTAGAAACCCTATGGGGCACATCTACTCTGTCTCTGGGGGTTGCTATGAGTCAGAATCAGCCCCAGACACCTGGCAGCAACACTCAAGGCAGCCCAAGGCCAAGCTCGGGTCCTCTTGATGAAATGACAAAATCGGACCATGCACCAAAGGCTGCTCCAAGGCTTCCACATGGATCAACTCCTTCAGCCCTCACAGAGCCCTACCTTTACAATGAACAGTACTGGGAGACAGAGAGGGCAGGCAACCAGCCTGAGGTCACACAGCCAGAAAAGGGCAGAACAGGATTTCAGATTCAGCTCTGTGGTCCTTCAGCCCATGCTTTTATTAAGTGGTTCTCAAAGTGAGGTCTCCGGACCAGCAGCAGCAGCAGCAGCTGGGAACTTGCTAGGATTAAAAATAATCAAAACAGCAAAATTCACAGAAGGCTCATCCTGAGCAGTTATTCCATATGCATATAGGGAGAGCATCTGGATTCCAGATCAAAGACAACGGCTCCAAGAAGTTGGGTTCAAGGAGGCTTATAAGAGAAAAGGAGGGAGCAATGCAGAAGGTCAACCATTGTCTAATCTTAACATGATTGACTGAGCCCTGGTCTCCCCTTTTACTGAGATCAGCTGATAGCAGGTCACAAGATGGTCTCCGACACTCCACCCAAACATATCATTTGAAATTCAAATTTGGGAAAGAAAGCATTTGCAACTTTGGCTGAAAGAAAAAACACTGGTGGGTGAATTTTGCTCAGTGATTTCTTTAAAGTGGATCTTTGGTCTTGTGCGTAACAAAACCCCAAGACATCAAGTTCAATTGGCATAACATACTATACGAAACATTGTTCCACCTCCTACTTTGGCGAGTAGTGACTGGGATCTTAAAAGCTAGCAAGCTGCCATCTAGATGCAACGATGGGTCTCTCCTCATCAAGAAGAAAGAAGAAAACCAAAATTAATGGAAACAATCAGTCCTAGAGACTGGTAACACCATCCGACCTGCAACCTATACAACTATGAGACCAGAAGAACTAGATGGTGCCTGCCTACCACTGTCATCCACTTGGAAGGGATGTATGAGATCCTGGATAGAGAGGGGGAACAATGTGGAACAAAACTCAAAATCATTTGGAGGCAAAAAAAAAAAAAAGGTGGGGACCACGTTTGCTGGTCCAATAGAACCTGGTGGAACCACTGAGACTATGGCCCCGAGCTGCCCTTCAGGTCTGGAATTGAACCCACACCTGTGGTTTCCAGCCAAACAAAGTACAGGCATATGAGTTAAACATTTACCTCAAGTAGACACACGCCCTGGAGAGAACAATCATGGGAGAAAGAAGGGGTGCTTATGCATAGGGAGACAGCTCAGGGGCAGGAGAGTATGGAGGGATGGACACTGGGAAGAGGTAACTATGGGGAGGAAGTGGGAGGGGAGCTGTTGCATTGTGGTAAATTGTGGTCAATGACATGAGACAGTGTATGTGAACTGCTGTATGGAAAGTGAATTTGCTCTGTAAATCTTCACCCGAATCAAAATTAAAAAAAAAAAAAAAAGGAAAAAAAAATAAATGTTGAACTCCATGCACGATTCATGAACAACACCCTCCTTCTAAAAAATAAAATAACTGTGGGGAAAAAAAAAAAAAAGAAAAGAAACCCCCAAATCCAAGCAAGATACCTGCTACTCACTCCTGTCTTTCGCGTTAGAAATGCAGGTGCCCAGGAGACCCTCAGTGAGCTGACTGACACAACAGCCCAAGCAGAGCCACAGGCACGAAGACATCGCAGCCCAAGAGCACGTGCTCCAGAGCTTAGCTTGCGTGAGTGACCGTTTGTTAGACGATGTGGGTTGAGGATATTTATGTGGTTTGATTCATGAGGAATGCCTTGGTCAACACATGCCATGAGGTTAGGAAACAGAAACAGCATGTCAAGAAGAATTACACTTGAACAACTTCCTTGTAACTCTTGTCACGGACCCTCTCCAGTGCAGTGAGTTGCTTGTGGTGGCCCTTCTAGCCATCATCCTCCATTTGTAATGTATTGTAAATCCTAGTCTCTATGCCTGTTTAGATAGGAGCTCTGGTGGCGTACTGTCTAAGGCACTTGACTGCTAACCAGAAGGCTAAACCCACCAGCCACTCCTCGGAAGGAAGATGGGGCAATCTACTTCTGTAGTGATACCGCCTGGGAAACCCACGGAGGGGTCGCTCTGAGTCAGGTCTGACTCCACGGCACGTGACAACAACATGCCTGTTTCGGGTACATGCTGAGACCCACCTTTGCTGGGAGGTGTGACTCAAGTCACCACCCTCAGCTTTCCTGAGAGATAACTGTGAATGTTCCGAGAAGATTCACTCTCTTGCTTTGGTCCTGCATTTGGTTCCTGCTCATGGTTCGTAATCTTCTCACCCCTGGGCTTGAGCCAGCAGCTGGTCATCTGACCCACAAATTGGGGTTCACCAGCCCCTGCGACCACTCAGGTGAGGAGAACCCTCCACACCCACACACAGACTTGGAGTCGCCAGCCTCCCAGCCTCCATTTTCCTGGCACTTTGTCAGTTCTGTGAGATGTTACAGCAAAATATGGAGCCCTAAGATGGGATGCATAGTGCCTAAGGCACTTGACTGCTAACCAGGAGGCTGGCGGTTCAAACCCACCAACCACTCCTCGGAAGGAAGGTTGGGCAATCCTACTTCCATAGTGATAACTGCCTTGGAAACCCAAGGAGGGGTCGCTAGGAGTCGGGGCCGACTTGATGGCAAATAACAACAACAACAAGTTGGGATGGAGAGTGCTGAGGGGAGGAGGAGGTGTTCATGTCAGAAATGATGCAGTGGTACAGCAGTATGGAAAAGGTGGACATTGGGAACGCCTTTAACCTCCACCTCATAGGGACCAGCCCTGTGTGATCCTTCTAAAAGAAATTATTGGAGTATCCTCTCATGCCTGTGAGCACATAGTCCTTTGTTTACTGCACCCAAGAAAAAACTCACTCTCTTCTTGGAAGCTGCAACACTCTAGTACCCTGCCCAGGGGCCAGTGTATTCCCCAATTCGTGAATCTCTCCACCTTTCAGTAAAACTCTTTGCTTTCATTTCCAACTGAACACAAAACTAATGCTTTGCTGTGACATTTCTTGGTAACTATAATGGGACCAAGAAGAATCACCAGTAGTTGGAAAATAAGGCCTTGGTGATAGAAACAATGCTGGAGATCACATGATAGAATTTCGCAAGACCAGTGACTTATTTATCACAAATACCTTCTTCCAGAATGAAGAAAACCAAAATTTCATGGAAACAATTAGTCCTAGTGACTGGTACACCATCTGATCTGCAGCCTATATGACTATGAGACCAGAAGAACTAGATGGTGCCCGGCTACCAC
>NW_006922313.1:920633-925260 GCF_000298275.1 Orycteropus afer afer | reverse complement strand
AAAAGAGCTGAACAGAAGATTTCAAAGAGCAGCTCTAGCAGACAAAGCCAATTACTATAATGAAATGTGCAAAGACCTGGAGTTAGAAAACCAAAAGGAAAGAACATGCTTGACATTTCTCAAGCTGAAAGAACTGAGGAAAAAATTCAACCCTCAAGTTGAAATGTTGAAAGATTCTACGAGCAAAATATTGAATGATGCAGGAAACATCAAAAGAAGATGGAAGGAATACCCAGAGTCACTGTACTGAATTGGTCAGTGTTCCTCCATTTCAGGAGGTGGCACATGATCAAAAAGCAATGGTACTAAAGGAAGAAGTCGAAGCTGCACTGAAGGAATTGGAGAAAAACAAGGCTCCAGGAACTGACAGAATACCCGTTGAGATGTTTCAACAAACAGATGCCACACTGGAGGCACTCACTCAGCTATGCCAAGAGATTTGGAGGACAACTACCTGGCCAACTGACTGGAAAAGATCCATATTTGTAGCCATTCCAAAGAAAGGTAATGCCACACAATGTGGAAATTATCAAACAGTATCATTAATATCACATGCAAGTAAATCTTCCTGAAGATAATTCAAAAACAGTTGCAGCAGTATATTGACAGAGAACTTCCAGGAATACAAGCTGGATTCAAAGAGGACATGGAATGAGAGATATCATTGCTGATGTCAGATGGATCTTGGCTGAAAGCAAAGAATACCAGAAAGGTGCTTACCTGTGTTTCATTGACTAGGCAAAAGCGTTCGATTGTGTGCATCATAACAACTTATGGATAACATTGACAAGAATGGGAATTCCAGAACACTTCATTGTGCTTATAAGGAACTTGTACATAGACCAGGAGGCTGTCATTTGAACTGAACAAGGGGACATGCATGGTTTAAAATCACGAAGGGAGTGCATGAGGGTTGTATCCTTTCCCCACACTTATTCAATCTGGGTGCTGAGAAAGTAATCCGAGAAGCTGGACTATATGAAGAACGTGGCATCTGGACTGAAAGGCTCATTAACAGCCGGCGATACGCAGACAACACAACTTTGCCTGCTGAAAGTGAGGGTGACTTGAAGCACTTACTGATCAAGATTAAAAACTACAGTCTGCAGTATGGATGACATCACAACATAAAGAAAACAAAAATCCTCACAACTGGACCAAAAGCAGCATCACAATAAACGGAGAAAGACTGAAGTTGTGAAAGATTTCATATCATTTGGTTCTACAATCAACACCAGCGGAAGCAGCAGTCAAGACATCAGACGACATACAGCACTGTGAAAATCTGCTTTAAAAGACCTCCTTCAAGTGCTGAAGATCAAGGATGTCTCCTTGAGGACTAATGTGCACCTAATCCAAGCCATGGTATTTTCAATCACCTCATATGAATGCAAGAGCTGGACAAGGAATAAGGAAGACCGAAGAAGAGTTGATGCTTTTGAGCTGTGGTGCTGGTGAGGAATGCGGAAAGTACCGTGGACTGCTAAAAGAACTAACAGATCTGTCCTGGAGGAAGTGCAGCCAGAATGCTCCTTGGAGGCGAGAATGGCCAGACTTCTCACCTACTTTGGTCCTGTTGTCAGAAGGGACCATTCTCTGGAGAAGGATGACATGCTTGGCAAAGTGGAGGGTCGATGAAAACCGGGAAGGCCCTCAACGAGATGGAGCGACACTGTGGCAGCAATGATGGGCTCAGGTGTGGCAAGGATTGTGAGGCAGGCACAGCACCGGGCAGGGTTTCTTTCTGTTGTACCCGGGGTCACTATGAGTCAGAGCCGACTCAATGGCACCTAACAACAACAACAACGATGGGACCCAAAGGTGAATTTGCCTCTGCAAATCCCAGAGAACCAGGCATTCTGGCCAAGAGTGCCAGGCTGAGCTGTTGCTAGGCCCCCATCTCCGTGGCAGACTCAGGAGTCACGGCAAGGGGTACGCCCCTCAGGTCTCAGCCTCCACTCCCTTTTCGTAGAAGCTCTCTGAGTTTATTGCAGGATTGGCCCTTCGCTTTCCTTTCTGTTTTTATAAAGTAGAACACAAGTTTCTCTGGTTTGGGTACCATGCAGTCATTGTATAAGAATCGCAGAACCAACAGCCTTTTAGAAACAGTGAGTGCAGGCGATACCTGCCACTCAAATTCTGCACCACTCCTTCACTAGGAATACAACCCTCTTCTGAGACAGGGAAAGCTCTGGACTTTTCTTAGAAGGTTTCACATCTGACTCTACCCCGCCTTCAGGAACAGTGCTGTTGCTGTTGCTAGGCGCTGACGGGTCGTCTCTGACTCATAGTGACCCTACGCACAGCACAATGAGACACTACTCCATCTTGTGCCAGCCTCACGATCCTTGCTATGCCTAAGCCCATCATTGTAGTCACTGGGTCAATCCATCGCGTTGAGGGCCTTCCCCTTGTTCGTTGACTTCTTTTTTTTTTTTTAATTTTTAATTTTTAATTTTTTTTAAGAGCTTAGAACAAAATCCAAAAACTCAAAAATGACCAGAATTACTGGTCAGATGAAATGTGATGAGACCCCCAATACTATGGCCCTGGAATACATTCTGTGCCTGGAAAAAACTCACCCCCAGGGGCGGGCTCTCAGCTCAATAGTTAACAAGATGTACACACAGACCACTCAACCCAGGATGCTGCACCCACATATTCTATGGAAATGCATCCCTTAGAGCAATAGACCATGGGGCACCAGAGGACCAACATTCAAATAGAGGAAATGCAGGACAAACAGGAGCATAAATGTGAGGGGCACAGGGGGAGGGTTACAGGGAGGGAGGGGAGGAGACTGGGTTAGGGTTGGACGTGGAGAATGGGCAGTGAAACTAAATGTACACATAACGTTGAATGTAAAACAAGCTCTTAAAATTTAAAAAAAAAAATTAAAAATTAAAAAAAAGAAGTTTCCATAACTTTGTCCCCTGTTAGCTCTACTATATATGTTGTTGTTGTTATTTGCCATTGAGTTGGCCCCGACTCATAGCGACCCCTCCTTGGGTTTCTGAG
Source organism: Orycteropus afer afer (assembly GCF_000298275.1). NCBI lineage: Eukaryota > Metazoa > Chordata > Mammalia > Tubulidentata > Orycteropodidae > Orycteropus > Orycteropus afer. Next base: position 922,242 of record NW_006922313.1, on the reverse strand, counting down.
GCAGTATCACTATGGAAGTAGGAATGCCCAACCTTCCTTCCGAGGAGTGGCTGGTGGGTTTGAACCGCCAGCCGTCTGGTTAGCAAGCAAGTGTCTTAGCCACTATGCTACCAGAGCTCCTCTACTATATATAGGGACCTTTTTATAGCATATACAAATACATACATAGAAACATTGTTTACCAAACCTAAATATGGTCATGGGTATAGTCTCATTTGCCTCCCCACACCTGATCATCTTGCCTGTAAACCAATATCTACTCATAGATGAATATTTGTTATTACTGATAATGCAGTGTTGCACATAGATAGTTGTGTTTGTGATAGTGTTTACCTTTGTTGTCGGAAACTCTTGTGTACCTCTCTGTATCTTCCTTTCATTACTGATATTGTGCTGGTCACCCATTTTTAAAATATTTTGCCTTTCCCTTCACCCAAATTAATATGTGTATCTTACCTAGTTAGTAATTTTCCTTCCCTGCCCTTCCCATGCCTAGAAACCATCAAAGAATGTTTCTTTCCATACATAAATCTCTCCTTGACTGTTTATAATGGTAGACTCATACAGTATGTATTTTTTTGTGATTGACTACTTCACTCATTTTAGTGTCCTCAAGGTTCATCCACGTTATGAAGGGTTTCATGGATTCCTCATTATTCTTTAATGTTGCATAGTACTCCAATGTGTACCATTGCGCCAATGTGTGCCATAGGTCATTGACCCATTCATCGGCTCTTGGGCACTTAGGTTGTTTCCATCTCTTTGCTATTGTGAATACTGCTGCAGTGAACATCTTGTTGTGGTGGTGGTTAGGTGCCGTCGCATCATCTCCAACTCACAGTGACCCAATGCACAGCAGAATGAAACACTGCCCGGTCCTATGCCAGCAATGAACATGGGGACGCTTATACACATACCTATTTGTGTGCTGGCTCTCACTAGAATATATACCTAGTAGTGGGAATACTCTGATGGTGTAGTGGGTATGGCATTTGGCTGCTAATAAGAAGGTCAGCGGTTCAAACTCACCAGCCTGTCCATGGAAGAAAGATTGGGCAGTCTGCTTGCATAAAGATTCACAAACTTGGAAACCCATTGGGCGTCACCATGAGTCCAAATTGCCTTAATGGCAGTGGTTTTTTTTTTGTTTGTTTGTTTTTTACGTGGGAGTTCTGGATCAAATAATATTTTTATTTCCAACTTTTAAAGGAAGCGCCATAGCATTTTCCACAGTGGCTACACCACTTTACAATCCCACTCTATAGTTCTAATTTCTCCACACCCTTCCCACCATTTGTTGTTTTCCGAACTTTACTATAATCTCTTGGGTGAGATGATATTTCATTGTTGTCTTGATTTGCATGTCTCTAATGGCTAAAGATTGCAAGTGTTTCTTCATGTGTTTGTTGACCACCTGAATATCTTCTTTGGTGAAGTGTCTGTTCATGTCCTCTGCCCATTTTTTAATAGGATTTTTTGTCTTTCTGATGTTGAGGTGTTGAAGTTGTCTATAAATTTTAGAGATGAGTTCCTTGTCAGCTACATTATTGCCAAATATTTTCTATTTTATATATATATATATATATATATATATATATATATATATATA
>NW_006922313.1:912513-920238 GCF_000298275.1 Orycteropus afer afer | reverse complement strand
GCCTAAGGCATGTGACTTCTAACCAGAAGGCTGGTGGTTCAAACTCACCAACCACTCCTTGGAAAGAAGACTGGGCAATCTACTTCTGTAGAGATATCACCTTGGAAACCCAAGGAGGGGTCACTGTGAAGTCGGGCCATGAGTTTGGTTTGGTTTTCCATGGCCATGAGTTTGGTTTTCTTTTGTTTATCCCTGTGGCCCTGTGGTTACCCTTTCTCTGTGTTCTTGTCTTGCATTCCTCCCTCCTTACGCCTTTCCCTGTGCAAATGCTGCCCTTCTGCTCTCCTGTGGTGGACCGTTCTAAGGAGTGCTTTGCCCTGGTGCAGGGGTTCAGCTCCTAGCCCTGTCTATTGTGAGTTAAGCCACAGGAATGAGATGAATCCCAGGCCTGAAGGGTTATGAGGGGCCATAGTCTTGGAGGTTTCACCAGCCTCTATCAGACCAGTTAAGTTAGCTCTTTTTTTTTCCTTTTTGAGTTTTGTTCCACATTCTTCTCCCACTCTATCCAGGATCTCCAATTTTGATCCTTTTCCAAGTGGTTGGCATTGGTAGCCAGGCATTACCTGGTTCTTCTGGTCTCAGGGTCATATAAGTTGAGGTTCTCATGTCCATTAGTCTTTTGGACTAACAGTTTCTGTGCCTCTTTGATTTTCTTCACTCTTCTTTTGATGTGCACAAGTATTTAATTTTTAGAAGGTTCCAGTCATCTAGTTTGTCTTCTGTTGTTTTTGCATTTTTGGTTATGTTTAATAGCCTATTTATGCCATAAATTAGGGCCCCTAAGTTGTCACCTATTTTTTCTTTGATGATCTTTATAGTTTTAGGTTTTATATTTAGGGTTTTGATCCAATACACCTTGAGTTAGTTTTTGTATATGGTGTGAGGTATGGACTTTGTTTCATTTTTATGCAAGTGGATATTGATTTTACAAACACCATTTATTGAAGAGACTGCCTTTCTCCCCATTTAATGGATTCCAGTCCTTTGTCAATGATCAGCTGTCTGTAGGTAGATGGATTGATTTCTGGCTTCTAAATTCTGTTCCACTGATCTATGTGCCTGTCATTGTACCAATACCAGGCTGTTTTGACAACTGTGTCTGTGTGATAGGTTATGAGATCTGGGGGCATGAGACTTTATACTTTGTTGTTCTTCAGTAGTGCTTTGCTTATCCAAGGTCTCTTTCTTTCTATATAAAATTATTGTTTGGTTTTTCCATCATATCCTTAAACAATGTTGATAGAATCAGAATTGCATTCAACGTATAGATTGTCTTGGGTAGTACTGACATTTCACAATGTTCAGTCTTCCCATCCATGATCATGGCGTATCCATGATCATGTAAGCCTCTTGTAGCTTCTGGTAGTAGTGTTGGGTAGTTTTCTTTATATAGATGTTTTGTGTCTCTGGTAAGATTTATTACTAACTAGTTTATCTTTTTGGTCGCTATTGTAAATTAAATTATTTTCCTTTTTTTTTTTTTTTTTTCAGTGAGCTCTTTCTTGATACATATAGAGGAATCAGACCAATTTTTGTACGTTAGTCTTGTACCCTGACACTTTGATGAGTCTTTCACTAAGCTCCAGTAGCTTTCTTGCTGAGTCTCTGGGGTTTTCTATGTATAGGATCATATCATCACCAAATAGGGATAGTTTTACTTCTTCTTTACCAATCTGGATACCTTTTATTTCTCTTTCTTGCCTTATTACCCTGGCTAGGACTTCCAGTACAATGTTGAATAAGAGTGGTGATAGAAGGTATCAAAAAGAACTAGATGGTGCCCAGCTACTATGGTCAACCACTCAGAAAGGGATCACATTAGGAGATTCCAGAAAACATGGGGAAAAAATATGGAACCAATCTCAAAATAAAAGAGACCAAGATTACTAATCTGACAGAGACCTGAGACTATGTATGGCCCTTGGTCACCATGTAAGACCAGAACTGGACTTACTCCCATAGCTCAGCTTTCAACCAAACAATACATATGCCTATGGAATGAACAGTAACACCAAGAAGACATGCACTCCTTAGAACAATCAGCCATAAGAGAACGAAAAGGCAGCATTTGCCCAAAGATAAAGCTCAAAAGACGGGAAGGGGTGGGAAAGAAGGACAAAGGGAAGTGGTAACCACAAGAAAAGGTGGGAAGAGCACCGTTACAGTGCGGGGATTGGAATCAATGCCAGAAAGCAAAACATGGATGAACCGTTGAATGGAAAACCACTTTACTCTGTAAACCTTCTCACAAATCACAACGAAACATTTTTCTAAATAGTGAGGAAAAAAATATTGTCACCAGGTTTTCTTCTTACTTGTACCTCTTTAAGAATCCTTAGGTATTTTGCCTGATACCATTTCTCTGTTCATAACTTCAATGATGGTGCAGCTCATGAACTAAGGATGAGCAAAGATTTGGGGTGGGACCACTTCTCAGAGGAGCAGAGAATCCAGACAGACCCGTGTCTGCCACATGTCAGACCTCAGTGTTTCCTGCTCCCTCCACGGGAGACGTCTCTGTCCCCAGCATCCTGGACAGGAAAGAGCCTCTCCCAAACACTTCCAGGTCTCTTTGGAGATAGTCACCAGAAACTTGTAATTGGTTTTGGTAATTAACAACTGGGGAAACAGTTTCCAGAGATGATCTCAGCTCCCCAGGCCTGCCCTGTCAATGCCACTGGAGATGAAACGATCGTTTCAGTTCCATGGGGAGGAGAGGACACAGTCAAATACCTGGGCCTCAGGATCTGGCTGCCTCCCTCAGACACTGAATGTCATGACCGTCACACTGAGCCCAGTGGCCTGGAGAGAAGGAGTCAGGTGAGTGCTTTCTATTTCAGTTTGACAGGCAGTCTGTAAGGGAAGAAGACATAACACGGTATGGGTGAATGACCATATTGGAATGAGGAAAACTTCCAGGTTCCAAACTGGTCCAGTGCCACAGAGGAGGCAAGACTCAGTCTGACCTTGAGCTGAATTAGAACAGAGGGACGGGGCCATGAACCCTACTCCAGTCCATGAAGCTTCCTCGTGTCTTTTACTGTCATCTTCAAGAACAGAGATGGTGTTTAATCCTAGTCATCATAAAACCTGAGCTTCAAGATGCTTCAAGGCTGTGGTCCTGAATCAATGTGCTGTCCGGTCCACTGCACAGGAATCATGAGAATCGCCAGGATTGTGGGAAGTGAGCCTGGGAACCGCCAGACGTGTATTACAGATCCGGATGGACCTACGTGAGTCATCAAATCCTGTGCAGAAACAGTGCATCTGAATGGATGGATGTTGCTGGAACAGAAATGTCTTCTCCAATTCTGGTGCCTGATGCATTAATGGAGACAGTAATTGTGTCTCCCAGGAAACATCCATGGTCGCTTGATTACGGGGACAATATTTTCCCTCTAGAAGTTAGGGAAGCAGCATTTAAGGAAAGGCAACTTGATAATAATGGGTTTCACACAGCCGCTGTCAAGCTCAAATGTATCCTGTGCTGTTTTCTTGGGTTGAAAGTACTTAATATCAAGCAATAAATCAATCTCCATTTACCAAACACACAGGGCCCCACAGCAGACAGATTTCCTTTTCCTCGGGTGACGGATGTGTCAGTATCTTTCACAAATGTCACCTCACTGCTCATGCTTTACTGCTACATCCATCAGTCGGTGAGGAGGAGAAGTGAAAGCAGTGGTGGGTCACCTGCACTCCACTGTTTCATCACTTACTAGTGTTTCAGGTCCCACAGTTTAGGGCACAATGAGATTGCTCGGTAATTCCTGGGACTGGTGCCAGTGCATTTTGTTCCTTCCATAAAAGCAAATGTGTCATTCTGTGGCCACCCTCATATCCAGCCATCCTGGACTCATTGCGTCCAACCAGCTCATGAAGTGGGGTCCTGCGGTATTCCAGTCCAGTCAGTGAGTATTTATTTCATTCAAGTCTTTAAAGCTTCATTCAAATTTGATGTTAGCCTGTGGAATGAATCTTAACACATCCATGGAAACTTGTGACAACCAACATTATAAAAGAAATTATATTTCATATAGATTACAATGACAAGGTATCAGAACAGAACTGGGTTAATGGAACAACACAGCTAACTAGCTGGTGTGGTTGGATGAATTGATTTAACATTGCCTTTCTCACCATTGTCTTGTAAATCCCAAAATGCCTGGGCAGGGCTATGCAAGTAAGGTGCTTGGGGCCTAACACGATAATTGGACAGCCTGCTACTAGTGTATGTAGGTGCATGGAAGCCTTGTGGTGGTGGCTACTGCAAACAAGGTGTATAGAGTGCTTGTAGGGGAGTGGTCAGTTTTGCCACCCCACTAGGTTTAAAGGGAGTCAGTTCCACAGGCTGAGGTCAACCTCACCATCATCCAGAAGAAGAGTCACAGGTGGAGTGCATCTTTGGGACCCAGGGTCCTTGTGCTGAGAACCTCCTAGACCCAGGGGAAGTGAAGCAGCTTCATTCACAGCAGAATCTGGCAGCACAGAAAAGGCAGCAGAAGAGCCAGAAGGCCACGGCAAGAGGGCTGCCCACCAAGGGAGGTGGCCACAGAGAGAGGGCTGCCCCACACAGGGGGAGAGCTGAGGGCCTTCAGTCAGGGAGCTTGCTCAGAGACAGAGGTACCGCTGCACACTGCTTGGTGGAGCTCAAAGAACTTCGTCATACTTGCCCAAGCAGGACACAAGCCATGCCAAGGGCTGAGAGGAGCCTGTCGTGAAGAGCCCATTATGACTCTGTCTGAGGGGACTGAGAGGAGCAGAAAGAGCCGTCCTGCACTGAAGAAGGGAGACTTTGTCTACATTCAACTGACCCTGATCTGGAATTATAGCCTGTTTCTTTCCTAATAAACCCCATAACCGTGAATATGGTTTGTGAGTTCTGTGTGGCCACTGCAATGAAGTCTTGAACCCGGCAGAGAAGTAGAGAGTGTCAAGGCAGGGAGATGGTTGGTATCAGAATGGATAAAAAGGTTGGAGAGAAGAGGTATGTCTGACCTACACCTCATAGGAAAAAATGTTAGCTTGACACTGATGGTGATTCTCTCTCCTCGTGAGTTAATGGTCAGACATCTCCACTGTCCGCCATTTTTCACACATGGTTACTAGACCACGGTGGTTAAATGCAGTTATTACAAGCATCTTAGCCAGGTTCAGGTCCCCACTCTATGTCTAACCAGAATGTGAACTGAGAAAAATAATTTAACTTCTCTATGTCTATTGTTATTGACAGGTGCCATCAAGTCTGCTCCAACTCATAGCGACCATACCTACAACGGGCGACCATGCCCACAACGGGCGACCATGCCTACAACGGAACTAAGCACCCGCTCCTGCGCCATCTTTTTCTGCATACTGAAATTCACAGCCTGCCTCACAGATTGGGGGAGAATAAAGAAGTTACCACATGACAGTACTCATAGCCTATATTCCAAATGATCTTTAAGTGCTGTATGTTGAACACTTAGAAACCTCTTAATGAAAGGAAATTTTTAAGTCAATATGTCTAAGTGGGAATTAATGGAGGTGGAGAATAGTGGCTTTCAGTTGACATGTTACATGTGGCCCGTGTCTCATCTTTCCCTGCAGGACCCACTGACTCTGAAGACACATATCAGTCACTTGTAACTGACAGAATGTCCTCCCAGGATTTGATAGTAGGGATTATTTTCTTACTACAGACTACCATTGGTCTCATGGGGAATTTCTCCCTTCTTGTCCATTTCATCCACTTCTACTTCAGTAAATGCAGGTTAAAGTCCATAGACTTGATTCTCATGCATTTGACTATAGCCAACTTCTTGGCCATTCTCTGCAAAGGAGTCCCTAAGACAATGGCGGCTTTGGGGTGGAAAGATTTCCTCAGTGATTTGGGATGCAGACTCCTTTTGTATGTTCACAGAGTGGGCAGGGGGGTGTCCTTCAGCAGCGTCTCCCTCTTGAGTGTCTTCCAGGCCATCACCATCAGCACCAGGAGCTCCGTGTGGGCGGAGCTGAAGGTGAAAGTTCTCAGGTGCCTGGGCTTCTCCATTTTCCTGTGCTGGATCCTGCACATGCTGGTCAATATCATATTTCCTATGTACGTGACTGGCCCTTGGAAAAATAAAAGCATCTCAAGCTATAAAGACTATGGATACTGCTCCTCTGTTCGTAATGACAAAACTGCAGACTCACTGCTCGCAGCACTGTTGATGTTTTCTGATGTTGTGCCTTTGGGGCTCATGACCTGGGCCAGCGGCTCCATGGTTTTCATCCTGTACAGACACAAGCAGCGGGTCCAACACCTTCACAGGAACAATGTCTCCCCCAGATCCTCCCCTGAGACCAGAGCCACCCAAACCATCCTTGTCCTGGTGAGCACCTTTGTAACTCTCTACACCCTCTCCTCCACCTTTCAGCTTTTGATATCTGCTCTTCATGACCCCAGCTGGTGGGTGCTGCACACGGACGCACTAATAGGTGCGTGCTTCGCAACAGTCAGCCCCTTCATTCTCATGAGTAGAGACTCCAGTGTCTCCAGGTTCTGCTTTGCCTGGATAAGGAAGACAAAATCTTCTAGTCTTATCAGAAATACCTAATTGTGTATTTTTGTACAAGGTTCAGCTGCCTGCCGACTCATTGCATGGAATCCAAGCCCGTGTGAACCAAACGTGTTACAGGAGAGTGGTTGTGCACATACAGGCGTGCATACGTTTGTATGTATATAAATGTGTGTACACTTGGTGACCAGATTCTGTTTCTAATTCATAAGCAAATTAGAAAAAATTTCCAGTAAAGAATGTAAAATTGATATTAATTACAATAGTAATAAACCGCTTTATCCCTAATGTCAAATTTCTCTGACATTCACGTCACCATGTTAGCCGATCAGTTGGTTACAAATAAATAGGATGCACGTTTTGGTTTTGTACTCTAATGTTTCTACTTTACCTGAATTATATTGCTTTAAAAATATATCCAGTTGAATATAATCAAGCAGGATAATTAGTACATTAATGTTTAAAATTATAACGAATAGATTTGGGATTGGATTTATCAATGTTTTCTTGTGTTCTTCACGATACCTGTTCTATTTTACTATTTTTCCCATCACTTCTGGGTGAGTCTGAAATCATTCAACAGTTTACTCTTTTCTGTGGAGTTGAATACTAATTTTCCCTTGGCTCTTAACCTAGAATTTACAACATACTTTCAAAACTGATCACAATGTCAAGGTATGTGATAACCTTGACCACCACCTTGACAATATGAAGTCAATATCATAAAACAAATCTACTCACCTTCTCTCAACCTAAAAAAAAAAAAACAGTATGTATTGAAAATATTGAAACATGTACATTAAATATTAAAGATACATGAATGAAATATTCAAGCTACATCAAATTCGGGTCCTACATGGACCCAATCCCAGTCATTCCAGTCACAACTCTTCAGTGTAACAACTTTTCCCATATTTAACAGAATAGATCAATTTCTCCTATATATATTTTACATAAATGAAATTATAGAGAGTAAACTCTTTTTATTTATTTTTACCAATTCCATATAGTAATTCGACGTTGTCTGCATGTTTTGAGTATTTTTTTCTTTTTCTTATTGTGGTAGGGCTTTTCATATGTGCAGCATGACATTGACCTTTCCAAGAATCTTCACACGCACAGCTCAGTGACATGAAACGTCTTCATCTTGTTGTTCAGCCGTCACTATGAACCATCTCTAAATCTT